>NW_009934348.1:97453-105427 GCF_000696875.1 Nestor notabilis
GGATCAATGCCAGCTCTGTCTGCAAGACATTAGTGTATTCAGAGTGCCTGCAATAAATTTTTAACCTTTTCCAGCTTCCCTGGGGACGGGCAGGTATTCAAAAATATCAGCACCTTCATCCCAAAGCTTCACTGTGCAAACCAAAATGAATGAGATATTTATCAAACCACTGATAGATGGATCATAACATTCCCTTTTATTAGACAAATGGTATATTTTATTAGAAAAATAATAGACTGCCTTTCTTTTTGTGAGGCAGAGCTCAATGCAAAGGAATGCCTGATTTTATCAAGAGCCAAAATTTTTCATTAATTATATTTTATTTAAAATGAATACCAATGGAAGGATGTGATGACTGAGGCAGGTTTTAGTCTAGTGTATGTTGAACATCAAGTAGCTTGTGAGCACAGCACTAATACAGAGTTGCCTGTCTGTAATCTTCTTCTAATTTCTTGAAGAGGGTTGTGATTTCTGTGTCCATGTCAAGACATGGTGCTTCTAGGTGCCCAGATCAGTTCTGAAAAGAATTGGTTCAGGTCTTGGATATGGTGTCATACTGCCAGGTATGGCAAAAAGGCTTGCTCACAGACAAACCCTGACACAAAGTAAGTAGGTGCAAACAGGTCACGTTGTATAACAGCATACAATATGTTGTGAAGGCTTAAACATCCTACAATGAACTTAAGCTTTTCAAGCGCAGAAGGTGCTCTTTTATTTGACCCCAGTAGGCAGAGGTGGTGTAAGGGGGCACTACCTTGACGTGTGAGAGCCTGAAATGCTCTGAAGAGGTAAGGAAGAAGTCTTCCTCAGATTGCATTTTGACAGCATGTTTCAACCACCTCCAAAAAGGACAGGACAGGCTCACAAAAAACTGGGCATGGATCACCAGCTTGGTATGTGTGTGACATGAGAGCTATAGGGGCAGGAAGAGATTCTGCTGACAGAAAAAGCTTATAGTGAAACACAGAAAATGCTGGATGAGAGAGGTCACTGCTGGAGATTGTTAGCAGTGCAAGAAGAAACATTAGAAATGTAGATCGGCTCAAACTAAGACTTAGTCATAGGCCAGAGGAGGGAAGGATAGAAAGGGTTAGAAATCTGTAGAATTATACCGTAAGGATGGCATAGTATCAGTCTCTGAGCAGGATCTGAGCTCTGGAAATGGCCATGTAAAACCTGATGCGGCCATCTCCAAGTAAGTGGAAAAGAGAAAAACAGTCTTTCAGTTCCCTAAACTCTAACCCTACATCTCTGCATAGCAGTGTTTGTAACTCAGAAGTAGTAAACAGGGAGGGATCAGCTCTTTAATCTTAATCAAATAGTAATGCAAGGTACCTGGCCCAAACCAATCTGCAAAGATCTGGGTCATAGGAAGTCAGAAGCAGGGAACTGTGGTTTCCACAGGTGAAGAATTTGCACTGATATCACAGGGGTATATGTATAATAAATTATTCTGAAACATATGTACTATAAAATTAAGTATACATGTAACTCCACCCTTAATTTATCTCTTAATGATGTTTTGTGCTTTGTCTCACTGTCAAGGGAGCCCAGCTGCACTTGCAAATTAGTGTTAATTTTGCAATGCAGCTGTCATATGCAATGGGTCAGAGCAATGAAAGGCTTTTTAATAAAAATTGAAATTAATTAAATCGTAGTCTCACAAGTAATTTTTCTACAAGAGGAACAAAATACTAATACCTCCTTTGTATTCCTCCAGGAATTCAGCATTCCGATATCATGTCAGTCACCCTATTTGCATTTTGTCTAATTTTGTGAATTATTCAGCATTCAATTGTGGCTCCTTCAGAGTCAGTGCAGTGTATACTCTGAATACATATTACTAATAGCTCCACAATCAGTATTCTGCATTCATAACGTGGAAGGAATTAACTGATTTTATGTGCTTATGACATTCAAAGTAAAATAGCTGAAAGATATTAGTGTAGATAATATCACTGTATGCATGCATATCAGCACGTATCCGAATAATAAAAAATACGGTGGAAAATACACACTGCTGGAATCAGTGTACTTCTTGATCAGTAATGAACTAACCAAAGTTTGATAACATTTGTGGGGGTTTTAAGAGTCTCATTAAGGACTATTTTTTTCTATAGCTTTTTGTGTCTCATTCCCTAGGCAGTAATCCTACAGACACTTTGGTATGTGCTTGATTTTCAGTATCCAAGTAATCCCAAAGGAGTCAGTGTGACTGACGCCTTAAACTTCATAGCCTTAAACAGAAAGATGTGCTTAAGTGTCTGCAGGATAGAGGACTTAGACTGTTCCCCTGCAAAGAGCTCATAATGAAATGGTCAAAACCCATGGAGTATAACAGATATATGCCCTTGACAATGGAAAAGCTATAAAGCCAAATTCGGTCTTGGAATGTGCAAGCCCTTTGGAAATGAACGGCAACATTGGTGTTGACCAAGAAAGAGAGGGCTTCTGTCCCTGATTCCTATGGTAGCCCGTGGGGTGACATACATATTTGCCAGTAGTCTTTGTGCGTGCAAGTCCAGAATACAAAAGCAATTATTTAGTTAAGATTAATTTCAGATCTAATCTGCTGGTTTTTCACATTGTAGAATTCCCTGGAAGCTGCTTGGTTTTGTCCCTCTGTAATCAGATTATTATTTGAAGTTCCATCCATCACAATTGATTTGCTCTGTAATGCATTAAATTGGTGCGATGTGTAATCTTCTAATGTCTTCTGATGCTTCTTTCCCCAGTGCTGCTTCAATCATTGAACAGTGTCTTGATGTGAAGATGTTAGACAAAGTAACACGTAGTGTAGCTGCCAATTGTAGGCAAGCAAGGAGAAAATCCTAAAATAGGATTTGACAAATGCAATGTAGGCTTGCCCACTGCCAGAAGCGTTGCTGCAGTCTGCCAAACTTCTCAGGTTTTTGCATCTTTGAATCTCTTTTCCCACCACCTCCAGAAACCTGTTCAAACGCTACCATCTAATTAGTGTCATGGTGGGGTCTTAGCATTCACTGTCTGCCACTGATTGATTTTCTTTATTGATGTTCTACTGGAAAATATGCAAAATAATTAAAAAAAACCCCACCTCCACCCCCCCCCCCCCCCAAAAAAAAAAAAAACCAACCCAAAACCCCACTGCATCATGTGAAGAATTTTAACAGGAAACCAAGTGCTGGACCTGAAATTTCCTGTTTGAATAAGAATTCTGTGTCATGCCTTGATGGTTGTCGAATAGGCTGAAATAGCACCACAGTGATTCATGAAACAACATCAAGCAAGAAAGGTGTGAAAGCCTTCCCTCAACTGTGTTTTATGAGTTTCATTCTAGCTGGAGTGGAACAGAGTAGTGAACTCGAGCAGAAGTACCTATTAATTTTTACAGCTGGATTGACTATCACACCATAAACCATATTTGCTCGTGCCTAATATTGGTAAAATAAGAAGTAGCACCTTTCATACTCATTGAGTCAGAATAGCAGCACAAGTGAGCTACATTATTGAGCTAACTAAGGGCTTGGGTTGCCTTTAATGAGACTCATATTATTGATCTGCAAAAGCAGGGCTGTGTTCAAGGCCTGTGGGATTGAGTGTCATTTTCATTTTAAGGCCTGAATTAAATGAAGTAGAAGGGTCAATGAAACACCCAGATATTTTATTTCCAGTAGCAAAGAGATCCTTGCATGATAATAGGTGTAAGAAAAATGGAAATGTCCTAGGAAATGTCATGTTTTTCTCTATAAACAGACTCATGTATTCATTGCTGTAACATGGAGATCAGAGCAGCTTATACAGACAGTATGAAGAAGAGGGTCTGAGGTGAATCTGTTCTGCTGTAACAATCTCAGACATGGTGGTAACATGCCCCAGTGTAATTTTCCGGGCAGCTGTCTATGCCAAGGTAGAGGCTTCAACACAGAGTTAAGTATCATATGGTGGATGAAGCCCTGCAAGTATCCTGGCCTGAAGGGAGTGTCTGGGGCCTCTCTCTGGGGCTAGGAGATATGGCCTTTTGTCCTGTGGAAGCTGCACTGCCAAATGGAGGAGTTACAGGAGAACAGCACCAGAGAAGTATAGCAATTTGGAGAGTCTGAATCCCATCTGCAATAGAGAAGCAGTTTGGTCCTCCAGTACTAAGGTAAAGTGCAACCTCTGGAAATGGGGAAGGATGAAAGCCGGTGATTTCTGGCACTGAGGAAGGGTCCTGCCCCACCTAATGGCTTGCAGACAGATTTGAAGAGGTAAATGGGTGTTGTGTATGTTAACAGCATGCAGAGGTACCAATCTTTCAGAAGAGGCAAGTGGCTCTGTCATCAGAGCCTGGTAGTTGTATGCTAGAGCATGAGGCTGGGACAGCTGAACTTCTTGCTTGCTTTTCTCTTGTTCTCTGATGTCATGGGTTAGAATGGAGCAGAACTATAAATCATTAAATCCTTGGGTTTTAGTCGATTGCTGTGGATGGACTTTTTCCCAAACTCTGCTATCAATTGTCATTGGAATAACTTACTTATTATAGCCTTCAAAATCAGCATTGCAAAAAGTTTTCCTGGAACTACAAAGTATCCTCACTTCAAATGACAAATGTTTGGGCAGTGTAATAATGGTATTCTTCACTTTGTATAGCAGGCAAACATGTTGGGTATCTGCTTTTTACCCCTGAGCTGAAGTCTATGCTGTCTGTTTGCTTTAGAGCCAACAAGTATGCAAGCAGTGAGTTGGCGAGATCTTGCAAATGCTGGATATGAATTTATTCTTGTTTTCAATGCCACCAGTTTTCTTTTCATGTTCAAAGCAGTAGACAGTTCAAATGACTGCATTCCTGTTGAAAAGGGCTCAAGTTCACTGGTTACAAGAAACATTTACTTAGGTGAGTAGCTTGAAGGTTTTATTGGTAATCAGAAGTTTAATAGATAAATCTAATTTTCCCCCATAAATATTTGGATATGCCACTACCACTGCAATTTACATTTTAATGCTCGGTGTCAGTCATGAATGTGAAAAAGGCCATGTGTTGGTCTTCTCACTTTATGTATACCTGTATATCCTTAGAAAGCATTGACATAAGAACATGTCCTGTCACCACAGTTGGTGTCAACCAGCACAACTAATGTATGTGCTTACTTTGCCTCCTTCAATCTCTAAGACATATTGAGTATAAGTTAGAATCTAATGACTTAACCATGCTCAGAAAACATGGTGCAAATAGATTCTCCTAAGAGTACAATACATCAAAGGAGTGTTTCACTAGGGTGTCCTTTAGATAGGATATAGATGGAAGTTCCTTTAATTTAAGCATGTTTTGCAGATAAAGGTGAAAAATACGGATGCTAAGGGAAAACCAAAACATATAGCAAGTGATACATATCAGTTGGTTTTGGCTTGCTTATTGCAGGCAGTTTTCCTTCTGTATCTCCATATTGCTGGGAAATGATGTGCCTCTGTTCTTGTGGTACTTTGCTAATAATTTCTGACATTTCCGCTGCTGGCTTTCAGTTTCAAGATTACAAATAAGTATCCTGGACTGTACCTAATAAAACGCTTCCTTACCTGAGACACAATTTCAAGAACTACATGGCCTTGTAGAGGTCACTGTTAGACACTTGTTTTTTTTGGGATTCCAGTGTGCAATGGGATCAGCAGGACTGAGCTTCTTGCTTATCCATCTTTAGAACTCTTTTAATAGTGCTATTAAACTTCTATTCAATGACATTTAATTATACTACTTGTAAGGATATTTGCCAGAGCAATTCTACCACCTTGTTCAAGGATACCATCTGTTTCATGTATGAAAATGCAGTGCCGTAACCATGAAAGAAATCCTGTCAAAGCAGTGTATTCTTACACCTTGTATGCTCAGACTGGGCACTGTTCATGGTTTTCCCAGCTGATTTTTCAGCAGAAATCCTGTGCTATTATAGCTCAGCTGAAGACTTTCCTTTCTATTCTGCCACCGTAATATGCTACTAAGACACACTGATCTGGCAAATCAAGTGAGTCATGCAGAAACCTCCAGCTATGGTTCTTCCAATTTACAGAATCTTCCCATTACAGAAGCAAATGTTTTTAAAAGCCCGTCTTCTCTCCAGCATAGATATTCATAAGTGCCACCTGAATAAATGGGTTTCCTTACAATGACAACAGTTTTCACTTACTTCTGATCAACTTGCTTATTCCCAACATAATTGCCAAAAAACTACATTGCTTTCTAAAAATGAGGGAGAGCAAGCATTTTAATATTTTTAACTGGTTTTATACAGTTGTAAATTTTAAGTGACATAGGTATGACAAATATGTGGTTTTCACGTAGCAGTCATGTAAGACACCACTGAATCTGGGCTGTTTAACTAAAGAAGAAATGAAAGGGTCTGGTTCTTCATCTGTTGAAGTCCCATAGGTGTAAGTTCAATAAGAGTAGTACCTCCTCTTTGATGGTTTCTTAGGTATTGCTAATCTATATTTAAAACCTGTTTTAATTAAACTTGAAAATTAATTTCCTTTAACATCTGTGTAAAATAGATTAGAATTAATGAAGTCTGACCCCCTTATGGGTTAGCACAAGTGAAATAATTACTCTTCAGCAGCACAGGACACATTGTACTGGACTTTCTGGCTCAAGTTAACAGTAGGAAGTCAAAGGAAGTTCAGGAAATACCAGAAGTTTTGAACTGCATTAGAAAATTTAGGTTTGCTGTTTCTCTTTATGAAAATCAAAAATGCATGTGCTAGACTTGCTGTGTGTCACTGCTACTAATATGGAAAATTACCTGCATAAATTGAATATAGGAATATTCTAATTTGGAGCTTGAAACTGATTACACAAAAATTAGTTCCTAAGGATGTGATAAGGATGGTACTCTTTAAAATAATGCTAATTCTGGTATCATCAGTTGGTCTGAATTCAAAGCGAAGGAATCGTTTCACAGATCCTTTTAGCACCTCTGGGAAGCTACTGCTGCCTACCACTGCTTCTTACCATTCCAGATGCATTCAAAGGCTGAAGTCCCACTTGGCCTTAGCTGGAGAAGGATTCAATTACAGAGAGACTCAGGGTATTATTCTGGCTGTGGATACTGGCAGTGTAATTAACTGAAAGCATCTAAAAGGAAAATCCAGTAGTAAAATATTTTTAATCAGGTGAAATAAAATTCACTAAGGCTTAAGTGAACCTCTAGCTCTTCAAAGAGTAGCGCTCTAGTTGATCTTCACTGCTAATGCATTTTCATGTACAGATAAGTTCCAGAGAGTGGGCTTCTACTGACCCCCACTGAACCTGCTGCCCGACATTGGAAGTTCTGTCTTGACATCTGACAGCCTTCTCATAGCTTGATGACAGCTCTTCCTGCTTAATCCCTCAGGGCAATCTGGGAGACCTTAATTAGAGAGGTTTCCTACTGTTATATTGCTTTGTTTTTTCATTCTTGGAATGATTGCTAGCAGGAAAAACGAAATGTGTTTGCCCTATTTGATACATATGATAGCCTGATCCATGCTCATCTGTTACCAGTATGACACTTCCCTTGACAGCAGCTTGCAAATTCAGAGTGGGGTCTGAGGAACAAGTTGGCACTCTCCTGGATCATAATCTGTTGTGAAGCAGGGGTTTTTAAGCCTCTTCTTCACCCCACACCTACAGCCTCTGTGCAGTGCCTGTGGGATAGCCATGCACAAAAGAGTGTACTTTGAAGCCTGAGTCCTGCTCACAGCTCTTGCATCAGTCTGTTGCCCAGCTGGTGATGCAAGCAAAAGGAAAGTACTATTTTAGGACTCCTGGTGAAGATGGTAGAAAACAAAGTGAAAGAAACTTTGCAGATAGGTTTGCTAACCTGTGAATGTCACCAGTCCTCCCTCAGACCCTTGTCAACCTGCAGGAAATGCTGGTGCTGCCAGAGGCCCCAGCTCCTGGGCTCCCCCTTGCCCAGCAGTTTCCACTGCTGCACCTGGAGCCCCAAAATATGAAGGCCTGAGGTTTGAGGCATCCCTGCATTC
>NW_009934348.1:105458-118238 GCF_000696875.1 Nestor notabilis
CTGCATGGGAGGGATCTCTTGTTTCAGGGTGTGTAGCGCGGAAGAGAGGGCATGTGGCAAGTGCTGAAGCTGGCACTGGGCAGTGTCCCAACCCCTGCCTCTGAAACAGCATCGGAATGCTTCCTTGGAACAAGGTGTCAGCCAGCCATCAAACCCTCCTTCTGTAGAGGCAAAGCATGCAGGGGTGCCAAATGGGTGGGCAGTGTCTGTGGGAAGCACTTGGGCCTCCCTGTAGACCCCAGCAGCTGCAACCTGCTGGATCTCAGCAAGACCTAAATGTTCACATTCCTGACAGAACCTCAGTACTTTGTGAGCATGGTGTGACAGTGGTGTTTCAGTACTGCTTAATGTGAGGCAAAGTGCTAGAAAGCAGGTACTGCTGCTTACTTCTTCAATTTTTTTCCATCCACACACTGACCTTGACCAAAACTTAGCAGACTATGTGGCTCAAAGAGCCTGTAATAACAGGTAGGGGGATTGCAGGCAGGCTGCTTCCTGCTACAGTAGTTCTGTTTGAACGGGCTCAGATTTATCTTTATCCTTGGCTGGCACAGTGGTAACTGGTAAAGCACATGGTCATTTGCTAAAAGGAGGGGTGAACTGTCGTGCTCATGGTTTCTTATGACCCTCATTTCTCCTGACATGCAGTTTCCTTATGCTCAACCTCTCCAAATAGTCTGTCTTGACAACTTTTGTGTTCTGAAGAGGGGGGCAGAGCAGTGAAAGAAAGAATGCCTCCAGTGCTAGAAACTGCTGAATGGGTTTACTGGGAAAACAGGGTTTGTTTAGCCTGTGGAAGAGAAGGCAACGGGGAAATCTTCTTGCTGGATACGCATGCCTGACATAAGGACATAGAGAAGACAATGTCAGATATCTCTCAAAGGTGCACAGTTACAGGAGAGGCAGCAGACAAGTTACAACAAGGGAAATTGCAATCAGATGTAAAGAAGAATTTCACCCTGAGGGTGATCCCACACTGGTGTGGGTGCCCAGAGGGGCACGCGCCTCCATAGGATGCATTAGAGCACCTGGCCTTGTGCAACCTGACTTCAGCTGGTCATTCCCAGACTAATTTGCTCTGTGGTCTATGGTTTGATGCCACTAAATGGATATCTGGGAGTTTCTTGTGTTCAGTAACATACCTCTTCTGTTACTGAACTTGGTGCAACTCTAACTACCCCAGCCTGAATTTTCACTTAAGAGCAGTAGAGGAATGAAGTACTGTGAAACAGATTCCTTTGAAGTTTCTAGTAATGCAGGATGTTGAGCTATTTATAGCAACATCTGTAGCATTGGAGACCTTTGATAACTTCATTTCAGAATACATGTATCTCTTCATCCTGATCTGTCTCCTGTACTCAGTGTGATGTTTTCGGTTGCACTGCATTTATTCAGCATCCAAAGGCTATTTTCCACATCCAGAAGCAAACAATGGCGTAAGTTTTTTTATCACAACTGGTGCAACTTAGAAAAAAAATTAAGAAAACAGATGTTGGAAGTTAGCCTGTCACATCCCTCATGCTGAAAGTCAATTGATCATCAAAATGCTGCTGAAAAATATGTTTTAAAACACATCCTTAAGATGTGAAAAGCTATTTTGCTATTCTGATAACCTGAGCATGTTGGGGTATGATTGAAGGAGGGAGGAAAGCAAGCACAACTGCTGAGTCTGGCCCCAACATGCTAGACTGTGTTAGTAAGCCTGACCTGGCAGGATGTGTTTCTCCAGCCAAAGCTGCGGGGTCATTCACAGGGCTGGGAGCAGAGGAGGCTTGCTGGCTCAGCTGGTAGGTGACATGCACAGCATCCTCAGTGCTGGTCTTGATGTGACAGTGGATTCTGCTGCCTTACACTGAAACTTCTCTTATTTGTATTTTCTTCAATCCTAAAGCTATTCAAAACTTTTTTTCTGCCAAAACAGATATGCATTATACATGAAACACAGCAAAAAGCATTTTCTTTTTAATTTTCAGGAAGTCTGTTAGTGCCAAAACATAAACTGCTTAAGGAGGAGGAGGAAAACTGGGGTAAGTGATATTTGGCAAGATCCACATGTTCCATTTGTTTGTGCAACAATCACTGCTGCTGACTTACAGCTTCAGAGGCAGCTGCGTAAATATAGGGCTGAGATGGCTGAGGAAGCCAAGAGACAAGCTGTGGAAAAATAACAGATAAAACCAGACATGTTCTGGATGCCACAGGGTAAGGCAGAGCTGAGCTATGCTGCAGACATCTTGCTGTGCTGTTACGATACCTTCAGCATCCTTTTCTGGAGTATCTTTCCTGTTGTTGAGAGGCATTGTTTTTTTTCTTATAAGGACTCGCCATTAAAGTTTCATAATGAAAGAGGCACAAGCCATTCCTGAAAATATTAAGGACAAAACTCTCTGATGCAGGCAGTCAAACCCTGCTTTTCTGGACCCTGTGCTCCTGAGCAAAGGGGCCAGGAAGCCTTGAATATATCAGCTTCTGGTGCTTGCTAGCTGCTTATATGTGGGGTTTACACATTTGTTTTGTGGAGCAGTCCTAGGAACTCCAACTAATGCATCTAGTAAGTGCTGGAGCTGCTGCCACCCAGTTCCTGTGGGAGCTGGCCTCGCCCAGATAAAGCCACCACAAGGTTTTTCTTACAAGGCTAATGCCTGCAGCCTTACAAGGGTTCTGTTTTACAAGTTAAGCCTTGGCAGGCACTCTAATTTCTTTTTGCTTCCAGTAAAACAGTAAAGAGATCATGGGTTCAAAAAAGTAGACTGGAATAGAAAAGGTTATCTATTGGGGTTTTTTAATTGCAAATATTCACCTATAAAGCTTATTAATTGCTGTATGTTTGCCAGAATTAAGCAATATTATGAAGCAATGGTATTAAGTAATGTTGTGACACAGTTTGCAGGCAAATGATGCATCTGAGCAAATGCACCTAAATCTCAGTTTCCAAAACACTGTCTTTATCTTCTTCCCACCCCCCCCCCCCCCCCAAGTGTGTTAGCTTTGTATTTCTTAAAGACATACCTCATGAATTCTCTGTGCATGCATTGGTTTTAGCTTACAATTGAATACATTGCTTCCCTTGCTGACCAGGTCAGGTAGCACCTCTGCCAATTACACTTTAAAATTATCCTATAAGAATTCCTACAGTATCACTACATACTAAGTTTCTCTTATTTCTGGGGTACCTGCTACATTTCATGAGAAAATCCTCCTGTATCCTTCCTCTCCTTAAATCACTGGTCCAATAGGCATGCTTATTGTCATTCAAGATGGTGCTATAAGTCTAAAAGCTCAGCAGGCATGTCTTACGTAGGCCTCAAACTAAGGAAACATTTGGTTTCCCTAATGATGCTTGCAATTTTCACCTCTTTTCTCTGCTTTTGGAATAAAACTAAGTGAAATAAATATATGCAGAAATCGCCAGTTTGACTGGTTTCATCTCACTCCGCGCAGAAGGACAAAGTTTTGCTTATCATAAGGAGAAGTAAAGACAATTCTCTCAATACTTTGAAATGTTTGTAAGGAAAAATGCTTGAGAAAAAAGGTGTTTATTTGTGGAGTGTTTAGGTGTTATGTGTGAAGGGGCACTTGTTTGTTCATCTGCTTTTGCAAGGTGCATTTACGTAGTGATATTCTTCTTTTAGCAGTAGCACTGTCATTCCTGTATCCCTAGATCCTACAAAAATTCTGATGAATTTTCTCTATGCTTGATGCAATTTTAATTTTTATTCAAATCAACCATCATAAATAGTAAAATACCATGAGAAAATTTAGAATCTTAACCAGCTGATGGAGTTAAGCAGATATATGTATCTTCTGATTTTATTCCTCCAGGTCAGGGTTATATTTGGATTATAAGGACGGTTCTTTCAGGTACTGTCAAGGTCCTTATTCCCTTTACAGAGATACTAGTAGTCCACAGGCAGAGGTGAGCCTGTGCTCCAATTGATTCTCTCTGTACAGCTGGGGGGAAATCTGAGTCAGAGACAGAAGCTGGTTTCGAACTAGAAAGCAATAAAATGAATTATCTTTTCTATTTTTCTTCTAAGGATTGAAAATGGGATGTTTTGTGACATCCCTCTGGAGCTGTGTGAATTGAGATGGGACAGGACATTTCTTTGTATTAAATTAAGTAATGGTTTGGCTGAGCAAATCAATCTACAAAGTGCCTCTAAAGCTGTTTACTAGGGCCTGATGCTATATTGTTGATTGATTTTAGTGAAAGATGTGAACCTGAAGGGCGTGCTTCTATGTGGAGTAATTTTTTTGGGGAAAAAAAAAATCTGTGGATGTGTAGGATAAGAGTGCTTTTTGATGGTTTAGTTGAACCCAAGCAGCTGAATATAACAGTTGATACCAGATTTCCTGGTGGACACAATAAAAACTATTTCGCCAGTCACAACAAAGTTCTGCCATGTACTTCAAGAGACCACAGATCCACTTACAAGGTAGTGGTAACTTGTAGATAGAAATAGCTTGCCTTTCCACAGAGTCATTAAAAGGACAACATCCCAGCATTTTAAACATGTTTTGCCCTCATATTTAAAAGCATTTTTCACCCCCATTTTATAGATGAGGGAACTGAGGCACAATGAATTTTAGCAACTGCCTGATGTCGGAAATGTGGAAAAGGGCATATCCAACAATAATAGCTGGTTCTGGATAGCAGTAACCTAATCACTGGATGATATTGTCTTAGAGCTAAAAGCCTGGGGGAAAAAGCTGAAATACCTTTCTTCTCCACTCTGTCTTCACTCATGTCTGCATATCAGAGTCATTGAGCCAGAAAAATGTGAATGTTGCTGTACAGCATGAATGAACTAAGTTGTGTCTTGTGCAGTGAGTGCATTTCCCAGCTGGGCAGGACATTGCAAGGCTTTCACGAGTCTCCAGCATCATTTCGCTCAAGCAAGACCCTCTTGAGGAGGTCCTGGTTGAATGTGGCTTTTATTTTTCTGTCTGGAGGGACACAGCAATTGCCTGTTTTCAGCACAGCCTTTGCCAGAGGCTGTGGCAGTCTGCATAAAAAAGCTCTAGTGCAACAGAGGCTGTTTCAGAGATTCAAGAGCCCAGCTGTAAGAGGAAAGGGTCTTCAACAGCTTATATAGTTATATCTCTATTAGTTAAACAGGAACCTTTCCTGAAACCACTAGCTGGGGGAAAATTGCAGCAAAATGCTCAAAGGACGATGCAGATAAAATCAGTGCCGGAGTGATGAGACTGCTGCTTCTTCCACATCAGATTGCTCCTCACTTAGGTACTTACCAACTTAAAGAAACAACCAAACCAACCCCCACACCACCAAATCCCTCTTCAGTCCTGACATTTCAAAATAACTCAACTTCGCACAAGTAAATGAGTTTGCCTCCTGCCCCAGGGTTCTAGAGGAGGATACTGTGAACCTTGCTCTGCTCTGAGATGGCTCCCAGGCTACATACACGCTTTCTATTCTCCAGCTGCATTTTGCATTGACATGAAACGGAGATGGTTATATTGCCTTCTGGTGCCTGTCTGGGACACTAACCACTGCTGGTGGCTTGTTGTTTCTCTGGCAATATTCAGAGGTGATGTGCAGAGGGGAAGAAGTTAACTGTTTGACAAGGGGCAGCTTTATTTACAGAGTGCTGCCAGGCTAAAACCAGTTGAACTGCATGAAATAATGTGCATTGGTTCAGAAAAAGAGATGAAAAGCAGTGACACTGATTGGCAGTGAAAAGCCTATAAAACAGCACACATCAGTGGAGTAATTGACTGCTTCCCTCACATAAATGATTTTTCTCCATGCCCTGTTCCTTATGCATTTGAGCAAGCTGCAGTTCATATTGATGGAATGTAACAAACTTAAATAATTTTCTGAAAGCCAATGTAAAATATGAGACAGAGCTTGGATGAGAGGGTCTTTAAAGATAATATTAGCAATAGTAATAACAATCAATTAGTGGATTATCCCCAAAACCACTGACTCCCAAACTGTACTGGGAAAATAATTTCCTTCACAGGAATTCAGCCAACCAAGGGAACAGGACAGTGCTGACTTTGCAGCCCTAATGCACCCATCTCCTTGTATCCATCTGCTTCCCTGAGTTCCAGAGCTGTTTAGAAGCTTACTCAGCATCACTACCTTGAGTGTTGTTCAGTTATTTCCAGGGATCTGGGGTTTGAGTTTTGGAAAGGTGAAAACCTTTCTGTAGGTTTTCACAGCAACCAGGCTTTGTTGCTGACTTCTTTGCTTTTAATGACTTTTCCAGTATGTGAGTGTTGGCTTTGCTCCCCTTGTAAGGAGGATCAGGTTTTCTTAAAAACCCAGCAGAAGTCTGTGCAACTTATAGCTAAAGCAGGACCTGACAGCCTAGCCCAAACCTCGTGCACTGCTGGTGCACTGCCCTGCAGAATTAACTTGTGCTGCAAGATTAAAGGACAATCTTGGGCATGGAGAGGACATCAGAGAAACAGAATGCTTCTTTCAAAACAATGTACTCTGCAATAAGCAGATAACTGAGCACAACGCTACGTCTGGAACCAAGCTGTTGCAAAGTTTGGCCTGCTCAGACGTAGGGTTTCTTCATAAACATCTCCACGATAGAAAAAGTTTGCGGTTTCTCTTTTGCTGTTCTGGATTCACAGTCCCAAGCGTTCTGCTGTCGAGTATGTTCACCTTATGTTTTTCCCTTGATCTGTTGTGAACTAAGGGGTAGTGTGGGGTTTAGTCTTTCTTTTTTTTTTGTTCAGCTTTGCTTTATTTTGCAATGAAACCATATGCTATTCTTATAGTCTCACACAAGGTTCTGTGAGCTTCTGTCATCACAATATTTACGGAGGCTGTTGAGTACCAGCTATGAGACTCTACTGAGGGATCAAACAAGAGGAGCTGGGTCCCTGTGAAATGTGTGGAAGTATCTCTGAATGCTTTTTGAGCTTCTTTGCATAACTACCAGTGGGTTATATAAGGCAATGAGGTAAAAGCATTCTCCCTTCGGAAACTGCTTTCCAGGCAGGGAACAGAAAGTGTGGCAGAGAAGGCAGCAAAGAGCAGACAAGGCAAGTGTCCTGCTGGGAGTGAAGCCAGCCTGGCCCCTGCACGTGCCAAGGAACTTCCTCCACTCTCTCCACCTTGGTTTCTGCTCTTCGATGGGGCCAGGGCTTGTAACTGGCACAGACACAAAAAACAGCGGCAAGGACAAGTTGCCAAAAATGAATACTGGTGTCTGGTATTTCAGTGCGGCGTGTGACCAATGAATGTGCCTTTCCTCTGTCCAAAGGGCTGAAGAGGGTGTAAGTGAACCATTTTCCCATGTGTGTGGGAAGACAGAGTTCAGTGGCATATCTCAAGGGATCATGCTAAATTGATATTGTGGAAGATAATTAAATCGTGTGGCAGTTTATCACAGTACATGTCTGGATAATCAGTGATTTTAAAGGCCTTTAAATCATGGGTTTGTAGCTTGCGTGTATTTATGAACTGTAAGGAACTCCTATGGATTCTGCTTGGCTGTTAGATTCTGTGGAAGAGCAGTTTATTTCTGCTCAATTGAGTGATGCCACCTTGTTAGAAATTATGAAATACTGACCTGGCTGTGCATAGTCAACTCTGTTGCTTTCAAAACCCCATCTGGAGTTTCAGAGAGGGTTAAAAACCATCAAACGCATATATGAGTACCTTGATATGTCACTTCCATTCACAACTTCTCCTTTTCTTTGTCAGTTATTCCCTCTGCATTTTCCTTTCTTTAAGAAAATCATGAAACATTGTCTGCAATTCCTGTATTATTCCTTCTCATGTTACGTTGGTTTCTGCTAGTGGGAAAACAGCAGCAAAACCTTTTGTCTTCTGAGTCAGGTTGGTGGCTCTGGGGAGCAAGGCCAGAGCTCCTGGGAGATTTAGAGCACAAATTCCTGGGTGATGCCTACTGCTTTTCAACCTACCCTTTCTGAGCTAGATCCCAGAGTGCAGGCATCATGGAAGAGACAAAACCTCCCGGGTGCACCTGATTTTGTTGCCACTGAATGATGTTTTCATTCCCTCTGTCACCAGATTGACTCAAAACCCTCAGCCACAAGTTAGGACTCAAAAGGAGTAACAAGTTAACCCATGTAGTCAGTGAGGCATCTCCAGTATGTTTTCAGTGTTTGACTTTGCAAAAGCCCCATCTGATCTATGCTTCTTACACCACCGTTTTGTTTCTTATTTTCTCTCTATCATCCTCTTGGTACTTTTTTTTAATTCCCGCCCTGATCATGCACAGATGCAAATTTCTACCTTAGGCTTCCAGACCTACATTAGCATATGTCAAATTCATCATGGTGACCTGGACCCTGGGAGCCCAGAGCATCACAGTCTGTGAGAGCCTGGGACTCTTTGTGTTTGCCTTGAATGTCAATCTAAGACCTTAGAAATCTTTTTTTTTTCCTCAGAATGGCTTTTTTCCTAATTAATCTCTGTACATGACCAGGTGTGCATACACATAGAAAGACAAGCACAGACATGTGTGATTAACACTTGCCTTCCTATGAGTGTATTTTGTATGTGCAGCTTAGAGGCTTACACGTACACATAGAAAGACAAGCACAGACATATGTGTGATTAACACTTGCCTTCCTATGAGCGTATTTTGTATGTGCAGCTTAGAGGCTTACACCCTGCTTACAGCTGTCTTTCTCACCAGGCTCATATATTACAACACTGAATTAACTACAGATATCTTGTGGTTTTGTGGGTTTTTTTCTTCAGTCTATTATCATCTAGTTCCTGAAACAATATATTTCAAAGTCTAGTATTTTTCCTGTAAGAACAAGGAATACTAGCAAAAAAAAAATGCACAAATAGGACTTTGTTGTCTTTTGCTCTCTGTAAGTCAGTCTATTGAAATCAATGAAACCTTGTCAGTTCAGTTCTTTCAAGATGCAAGGCATTAAATGTGTTATTTGAAATTCATAAAGTAAATAAGTTTTGCAACTCGGGACTCAGCTGCACCAACATGAAAAAGCTGTTGTACTTTGCACATCCTCCTAGCTATCACTCAGGCATTTCTAAAAGCAAATTCAGTAATTGATTCCTGCTTTCAAATAATAGAGTTGAACTGTAAATTTTAAATATGTCAGGTTTAGCAATTCACTAATAAGGCAATGTCAAGAACTCCATCTTTCAAACTCTCAGCTGCAGGAACAACATTGCTGTCAGAAATGCTTTGCACGTGCTCTTAGTCCTGCCACTCCCATCTGTGTACATGTAAAGATTAGATTTGAAAAATACCTTGTTAAAAGCAAGGTTTCTAAGGCTCAAGCATCAAGCATGTATAAAGTAGGAAATGGCAGGATTGAGGCAGCCTTTTACTGGTTTAATTTGCTACCCACAGCTTTTCTGCCAATATATATACATTCTTGTGCAGTCTTTAAAGATATAATCAGTTATTCTTTTTCCCCTAAGCTTTCGCTGGGAGTTAATTAGGGTTGTCTACTGAAGGAGATTAATAAAAAAGAGGGATCCTACCTAAAAACCTTGGGAGGCATGCAAGACCATAGAAAAAATGAATCTTTTCATGAACTACAAAACTAATAAAAACTGTTTTCCCATGGTTTCCAGCCTTCCACTCCTTAAAACCCTTTCCCTATTTCTTCCGTAACTTCTCCGTTTGCCCAAGCAAATGGCTGCTGTTGTTTCTGAGCCCATTCTGAGTCCTCGCCTCTACCCAAGCTTGCACAGTTTGAAGAGTGTTAATTATCTGTGACATCACTGACCTTTTGTGAAATTGGGCTGAAACTGCCCAGCAGGTTCACACTTTGTCAAGGCAGGTGAACAGATGGATAGAGAGCTTGACTAACCTCAGGTTTATTGTTTTCAATCATCTGTAAAAGATAAACATGATACCAAGTAACTCGATCTTACACCACAGATTCCTGTGATGTAAGGTAAGTAATTTAAGCCATATTTTTCACAGATAGTTGCAAATCTGTATTTTTAGTTTTCTGGGCACCTTGCTTAAGTAGACTGATGTGTGAAAGCACTACAACATTCATGGCTGCATTTGAAATCAATGGGATTGTGTAATATTGAGTAGTGACAAAACACCAGGCCTGAAAATCTTAAACTGGGTCAAAACATGCTGGTGATTCACCAGGACACTGTAGGGATGACTTCCAGCAATAACCCCTGGGAAAATTTATAATGGTCCTTTTGCTGGGTTTTGGCTGTTGATGTTAATAGACCTCAGGAGCTTTATGCTAAGCAAGAAGAAAACAGTCTCTTGAATGGCTGCTCACTCGTTCAGCTCTACCTGGCCATGTACCAAATGAGGTATGTTCCTAAAAGAAAGATAATTTGTCATCATGGCCACAAGGAAATTATTTCCCACAGGCGTGATATAAAAGGAAATGGGGAGAAGCAGGAGGTTGAACAACCTTAATTCAATGCTGAAGTATTTATTTAACGGCTTAATCAAAAATTCTTAATAGAAGAACATTGTTATCACATGGAACATGTTTATGAACAAATATAACATGAATATTTTTCAAAAGCTTTTTTTTGTGGCCCCTATGATTAGAGACTTCCAGCAAGTGATCTACATATAACTGCAAAGCAGAGCAAATTTTGAAAGGCATCTTGGTACTTGTCAGGGCTGGTGAGAAAGGAGGGAGCAGGAAGAGGGAACTACGGTCTGGTAAGTCACTTGCTCACCAAAGACCAGACCTTGACATTCAGTACAGAGGGAAAGTGAAGCACAGGGAATGCAGTTCTAATAAACTGATATCCCTAACACACGATCTTCTTCCTGACACATGCAGCCTATGATTTCTGTGCTGGAGTGCAGCTTTACCTGAACTGCTAAAGAAAATAGGCCCTTACCTATCACAGAGAAAACACATATTCTCCTGTTTCACCATCCAGACCATATCAGAAGCATTACATCCTTAGATGCTTGCTGTTCCAGTTCGTCTCTTTTTCACTGTGGCTCTGACACTGGCCGGAGCACTGCTTTTTTTTTTTTTTTTTAAAAAAAAAAAAAACCAACAAAAAACAACAACCTAATAATAAAAAAAAATGTAATGTGTAGTTCATTAGTTCATTCACTACGGGATGGCCACAAATACAAGATGTGCCAGCAACTCCTAAGATGACAAAGTAGAAAAGCATTACAGAATTATGGTTCTGTCCTCCAGAACTGGAAAACACATTTTGGAGACAAATAGAGAAATCTCAGTTTTAAAAAATGAGCCCTTATGTCATGCTGGAAAGCTTGTTAATGAAGAAAAATATATTTATTGTTTGCTGTCTAACTGGCAATAACACCCGATATCAAGAAAAAATTAATGCCAGCAGAGTCCAGCACATTCAAAGACAGCTAAAAGAGTATGATACTTCCTTTTTCATTTACTGTAGGGCTAGACTTGAATATTTACACAACAATTGAGTTACAGTTTCTTACATGGCAGCCTCAAAATTCACTGATTCTATTCTCTGCGTGCTTCCATGGTACAGACGATAACCAGGACTACATGAATGTCTAATGACTTTGGTAAGATTTGGTGGTTTTGTGATCTACTCGGAGAAACTGGACCATCAGTTTCCCAATGTGCTAATGAAGCAGAATAATTAATTGCTTTAAAAACATCAAATTGGAAAAGAAAGTGAAATGGCAATTTGCAGATTTCCTTTTAGCAAGCCACAGGTACATCCTTATGGTCCTTCCTGTGAATCTTTTTCACCATACCTGGAACAGCTGGAAAAAGCAAACAGAAACAAGGATCATATGACTACTTCATGTCAGCTTGGAGAAAAAAACAGAGATAAAGTTCACAGGCCCCTAAGAGTAAGGAAAAAACAGCTCACAAGCTCACTCTTTGCCCTTCAGGGAGCAGAAATAATGGGGAGTGAAGAAGATTGACTGAAAGATTAGGATTTTATAAACTTTATTACTGCTGTTGAAAAGAGTTACTAACAAAGAACTTTCAGTATAAATTTTAGATGGTGAGAATATCAGCAGTATGCAGGGCCAGATGAAACAAACTGTAAAAACCCTATTTCTCCATCCTTTACCCTTTTGACAGTGTTTTCTTCCTTTCCCAGTTTGTTTTGCCCTTGCAGAGTGACTCTGTACTCAGCTGTGGAAGTTTGCTCTATCCCTGGAAAAAGACAGCATTGATCTAGCAGGCATCTGGGTCCAGGATGACCCTGCTATAAATGTACATGCATCTCCTGTGCATGGCAAGTGCTGGCTATGTGCTCTACACCTCCTTATGCTTTCAAGCAAAGGTGAACAGATCCATCTGTTCCTTTTTCCTTCATAATTCAGATCTGAAGCTGATGGAGCGAGCAAGAAAGTGAGCACAGAGGGTGAGACATGAACTCCACATTGATGACATCTAGAACCACAGCAGCTTTCAGGTAAGTAATTTCCTTTCACGCTTACATGCCTATTCACATCAGCATGAGCTAATGTTGTCTTCATGGTGGTACAAACACTTGGTACATTAGCCAGTCATTGCATTATTGCTCCTCTGAGCTAGCGGTGTGACTGATAGCGAAGTTCAAACTATATTTCTTTCAAAGGTCACTGTCCTAGATCAGACGTCTGCCTGGCTAATTTTTAATATTGACACTCTTCTAGATAAGAGAGAAGATGCCCCTGAACTTTGAAGTCTGGTGAAAGACATGCGCCAGGCAGCACACAATACAGAGAAATTTGTGTCATTTCTTTTGGACTCTGGGACAAGATAGCCAGGTTGTAGTCTGGAAGAGGTAAGATCACTTTCTGACAGATTGTCTATCAATATAGAATCACAGAATCATAGAATCAT
>NW_009934349.1:0-13043 GCF_000696875.1 Nestor notabilis
TCCCGGGAGCGCAGGGCTCGGCCTGAGTTTGGTTTCCTCGTGGGTTTCTTCATTACCTCGGGAGGCTGTACCGGCATCCAGTCTGCCTCTGCCTCCCCAGGAGGCAAACCAGGATTAGGCAGCAACTGGAGCCTTGATTAATCAACTTAGGAAGCTGATCCTCATCCCAGAGCAGCTGGACGTGCTGCTGCCATCCACACTGCTAGCGGCTTTTCACCAACCCTTATCTCCTGGCTAGCCCAGATTTACAGAGACTTTGCTACTCAGGTGCTCAACAGCCTCCTCTGAACCACCCCTGAACATCAGCTGTAGCTTAACCTGCTGCTATTGCAAAGAAGAATTGATATAAACTGGAGAATCATTCACACAGATGTCTTACACGTGTTTTCAGAGAACCCTATCTCTGTGAACAGCAACCAGAACCACCAGACCCCAGTTCACCAGCTGTAACTGGTTTAGAAGCACTAAAATCTGAGGCTGCCGAGGGCGCTGGGGCAGTTCCCCCTGTGACTACATCATTGAACAGAACCTCAGGGACCTGGAAACTTCTCCTATGAGAACAGGCATCTTGCTCTGTCGCCTGCCTCTTGCTGCAGTCCTCGTGGCCAAGCAAAACAAAGTCACCGCATACCCTCCTCCTCTCAAAAGCTCACTTGTCCATCGGGATTTGCCAACTCCTTCAGCAAGAGCAACCCCTGGGGAAACATCGAGTTTGTTTAACAGTGGTTTTGATTAAAGTCTGCCCATGCAGCTTCCACCTGGTGAAACTGGCCTCTGAAGCCCAGGCTGGAAAGGGGTGCAAAGGTAAAGGCAGGAGTGCAATCATACAGATAAATATTTGAGTTTCAGGCACTGACTAATGAAGACTAAGAACATTTATGCAAACCTTGTGCAAATTACCATCAAACTTGAAAGCTTATTTAAAATGTTTCAATCAGCATCCTGACAAAGAGCCAGTAGCAAAATGGAGACTTCCAAATGTGAAAGGCTTCTTATTGAATGAGTTGTACCAACAGATACAGAACAAAACTGGTATAAAAAGCACAGCTCTCTGTGGCTGCAATTCTGCCAAAACCAGTAACATGCAAAAAAATACATACAATAATTGAATTTTCCTGTACCAATATGTTGCGACCCAAAAGGAGGCTTATCAGCTTCGAGCAAAGGAGTCACAACAATCCTGTCTGCACAGTATCGAGAGCTGACATCCTGCTTGTTTGCTTTATTTGTGCTAATTCGTGCAAGGCCTCCCATGGCAGAATGTAAATGGTGCCCGAGACAAGCTCAGTTTCCTGGCTCTCACACTATACAATGTAAGTGGTGTTTGAGACAAGCTTGGTGTCTAGGCTCTCAAACAATAAAACAAAAAAGTGCACTGAATGAGTGTCCTGGGTTCAGCTACAGCAGTCACCTGAATCTAAGGTTATATTCCATGTGTAGATGGTGCCATTAGTGTTGCTCAATGTGTCTGAAACCAGTAAGATTTGCAGTGCATCAGAAGAAAGGACTTCACTTACATGACTTGTTTACTATGAACATCACCATCACAAACAGGTGAACTGCAACAGAACAGTAAAAATGCAACTGCAAACCTGTCTTGTGTGCTGCTGAAGAGATGGATTGACTCGGTGGGGATTAACCAGTACATTTGAAAGGCAGGCTATGTGATTTCTGTCACCTAAGCAACTACCCTTGCCATGGCAAGTGACCATGTGCATCCCCAGCTGCCCTGTTAAATCACAAACCACGAGCTGCGAAATTCATTGTATCTCCAGAACTCCTCTATGACCTCAGTGCGCGGTTCTGTTAAACTAATACATTTCCTTTAAACCCAAGTTACTTTATTTCAAGCTTGTGTTTTCAAAGCATGTCCTTCCTTTCAGGAAAGCAAAGGAAGAGGACACAGTGTATGCCCTGTTGTCTGGATACTTTCAGAGAGTGGAGGATGGCTGAAACATCTTGAAATTAGCAAGTCAATATTCAGAAATACCACCAGCAGTGCACCAAGATCCTCCAAGCCTGGAGAACATAAAAGACAGGTCATTACTATGACTTCCACTGTTCAGTTTCAGGTGTCCACAATTTCCTGGAGCAAGCAATAGTCTCAACTTTTATTATACAGTAATTTAGAAATACATAAGCAAACAATATTCACCTTGTTTGTTCTATTAGGACAAACTTAGCAAAAGCTTGCTAGGTTTTATGGAGATCAAAGTCATGGATGGCATGACTTGTAGGATACAAAATATGTAGATTAGAAGGTCATGTAAATTAAAGCTACTGGGATTAAGTACTCTTAGGGAAACTTTTTAGACTTTTTTTCTGCACAGTAAATTTTAGGACACTTTTGCAGTAGCAAATGCAAACATGGCGGGAAGACTGATGAAGCTTCTGTTTCAGGTCTGCAAAATCTACTGCCTTCTGAAGAAAATATGTATATGTACATGCATACTTCAAAATCCCCAGTCTCCTATTCCTCTTCAGTCTTCTTATTGAGTAGCTTATGAGTGAATCATTATTTCAGTAGCACAGCTCAGGTAAGCCTGAAGTCCTCCCCATCTTCTGCTTTTCCTCACTGGCAGAGCATTGGAAACTGTAAAGTCCTTGACTTAGGGTAAGCACTACTTGGCAATAAGAACACTGGTGTGTTATCAACATTATTTTCATAATAAATCAAAAACACACCACTGTACCAGCTAAGATTAACTCTATCTCAGCTGAAACCGGGACAGTATAATGAGACTCTCAATCTCAGGCTTGTGGGTTTGAGGCCCACATTGAGCTCCACTTAGCCTTGTTGGTCTTCACACATACTTTGCTTGGTGCAAGGACTTCGTATCTTGTTACTTATCCTCACTCAATATGGCCCTCTCTCAATCTTCCCACTAGTCCAGCAGGAAGAGAATTTGAAGTGATCTTAAGTTCATATTGACTGGGCAGTATACAGCGATTGCTAACCATTCCATGGTCCACTTTCCTAAAATCTTTTGGAAAGCACAGATTTTGTTACCATGAAGCAATTGCCAAAGCAATCCTAAGTAAGAAAATACAGCTTATGTGAACAGTAGGAGGAGAAAATGGGAAAAAAAACCCCACCAAAACCAACACAAAACCCTCACAAAACCAACCTGACAAGAGATTCTTCTGTCCAAAGATGAACTTGTCTCAAATTACACTTACTTTAAGAATAAGGTTCCTCACTCCATTTACAGATGCATCTATTGATGCAAATATATATGTTTAGTATAGTATGCAAGTTGAATGAATTCCAGAAGCTAGGAAGCTAACTGACAGTATGGCAATTTCAGTTATCCTGAACTTACAGTAGTAAGCTTTCAAATAAAGTACTAGAACACCTTACTGGAAAAATAGTTTGTTATCTAAAAGAAAAAAAAAATAGCACCTATGCTGCTTGCTATGTTACTGTCCATCAACCTTTCCTAATGTTACATCATTCTTTCCAAAAATAACTGTTTTCAAGAAATATACTGGTTTCTACTGGAGAAGAAAATTGTCATGAGACCACTTCTGGCAACCTTATTTAAAAAGTAATCTAAAACAGAAAACTTGAGAAATCCATTTTCAAGTGTCAGATAGCCCCCCAGACAATAGAGTTACGGTTCTTAGACTTTCAAGGAAAGGATAATCACCACAGCCTTTATAAAGCTCATATGGAGTTCACAGCCCAGAAGGTGAGCAATACCAAGGGCTCAAAGCCTCTTGCACAGGGCTTCCACGGCTGCAGTGACAGCCAGCAGGGTGATGGAGATGCTCAAAGGTTGCAAATAACCCTTACCACACCAGCCTCGCTGCAGGTGCCCTCTGCTGCTTCCATCTTGATCCTCATAACCAGCTTGTGAAGAGGGGCATTAGAAAGCTGGCATCAGCTGTCTACTGCAGGTATTTCTTTCAAGGCTTTCCAGTTCTCCATCAGGACAGTGGAATTGAAATAGAAATCTCGCAAGATTATCAAATAGCTTCCTCTAAAATCACAGAGCTTTTGTCTCAGCTCGGTGAGTGCCCCTCACTATGCATTATTTACAGGGAGACACCGTGCCACAGATGTGAAACTAAACGTAACGGATAATACAAACCTGACCACATTGCGGTTGTAAAAATATGCAAAGATTCTGTCTATAAGGTCTTCATTTTGTACATTTTAGCAATGTAAATGAGACTGGCAGCCATTAAACATTTATGACTATACTTGCTTCCAAAAAATTGTGAATTTATGACCATATGGGAAACATGTTGATGCTGTGCATTAGTTTTATTCTATATATAAATGTCTTGAGCAAATAAAAAGTCATGGTAGTATAAATTACTGAAAAAAACACTGTAGTAGAAAATTACAGAGCATATTAATACACAAAACTGTAGGAAAAGAATTTGAGTATTTGGTCACATATTGGTAAAATTTATTTTAAAAGCAGAAACAAAACTGATACATGTGTCCACACACACAACACACATAACATAGGTTTCACATGTAAGTGTCAACATCTTACATTTCCGTTTCTCAAATTTTGTTACCACAGCAGTGTTTAGCTTTATTTTTTTTTATAAAGACTTCCATTAATTTATTTTTGGTAAATGTTAAAACAAAAGGGTAATACATTTCTAGAAACTGAAGCTGTTAAAAAAATCATATATATGTAAGTCTGCAAAAATAAAGCCCTTATGCCAAAAAATTGAAGTGGAAACATAGCTAAAGAGTAAGATTGAGATTGCACACAAACTTCTGCGGTGTGTCCCCTCCCCTCCACTTAATATTGTCTTTGTCTGAAGTGAAAATAACTAAATCCTGAGAATAATCCAACTGAATCATGTGACGCTATCAGAATACAACAAAAGTATTCCCATGCTTACAGTCACATACAAATTGTTTCATCCTTACACTAAATTAGCAAACTTGGAGTATTCCTCTCCACTCATTCCAAACTTATATTCTTAAGACTGATTTTCTTTTCCCCCACTCCAGCGTACTCTAAAAATCTTAATAATTGCATTTCGATTAATATGGTAGATGTTTATTTGTGCAATTCATTGCTGTAAGGGGTGTATGGCAAAGATTTCTAATGTCAAAAGTGCTGAATATATACATTGCATTGTTTTAACAGCTACTGAAATCATTTGGTAATACCATGTTTTAGAAGACTGAGAGCCTAACAGAACATCATCAAGTACTGCTGCTTCAAAAAACCTTTGAATGGGGGTTTTATCCTTGCTGAAAAAAAACCCCAAAAAAGTGGCGTATCAATATACCCTTATACGCAATATACCAATGGTTGTCTCCAGTGTTAGAGGAAAAACATTCAAACAGGAATATATCCAACTGTAACCCGTTGCATATGTATCACTTGTGATTTATTTAATGTAAAATTTGACATATTGCATGGAAATATTACAGAAGTCCTTAAAAATCTGGGGTTTCTTTAGTTTTCAAGATGGTATTTTAGAATTATTAAGATTAAAAACAACTGGAGCTTATCTGCATAGCGGTTGATTCAGTTTTCCATCAAAACTGATGACTGAATTAGTGCAAAACTTTCACTATGTTCAATTTTTGTGTGTTTTAGTTGACAGTACAATATTCAGCTCTACTTTTTCAACTGAATTTATTACCTATGGCAAACTTGGTTAACAAAACAAAGAAAACACATAAGAAAACTTTCAGACAATCCAAATAGCATTGTTTGTATAAAAAGTATTTATCTTAAACTTTCCTTTCTACCTTCCCCCCCACTCAGATTGCCAGAAATATGAAATATGCATCTGATAATGTAATCCCTAGTAAAAGTATTGCTACTTAAGGAGAAATGTAAGAGTCAAACATAGTCTATTTGTATGCATTTGATTATCAGCTTTCTTATGCTTTCCAGTTATTGTTTTATTGGTAGCAGGTATATGTGTCCTCTCAAACTTTCAAATAATTTTATAAAAAGTTAGAAAAATATACTCAATATTTTTTGCATAACTTTCCTATATTCTCCCTAACATACATGAATCTTACAAAATGTTTTAGAATAATTTATTAGCTGTAAAAATACCAACGACTGTGCAGCACCTGGAGAAAGGTCTGGGTGAGAAAGTACAATCCAGTATTATATGATCTTGGAAGATATTTTTCTTCAGGTTTACAGCTATGTATTTTCACAAGTAAACCCAATAAATATTCAATACCATGTTCATATGAGCATCCATGGACACCTAGACCTTTCTTGATTTCATGCTAAATTCTGAAGAAGAGCTGGTGATAAGAAAAGTAAATGACAGTCCAATCCACTAAATACGACAGAATGACCTCCATGTTTAATTGTCACCAAGTTATTTTGTAACAAGCTGGTAAGTGTGTGATTTTTAAAATTTTCCTTCAAAAGCAAAAAAAATTTCTGAAATAATATTTTGATTATGTTTTATAAATGCTATTTATGATCCAGTTAAGCAATGACATCATGGGTATCACTGTTGGGTCTTTGGCGTATAGTCAGTGGAGGCAGAGGCTTTCCATAGAAATCTGTATATAAAATAGAGAAAAAAACCCCACATTAATCTGTCATTTATTATCTCTCTTGCTTAAAGGATGTTTAAATAAGGTAAATTCTTGCTTCCTTAATGAAAACAAGGTGGCCTACAAGTTTAGAGCTAATTCCTACCAGCAACTTTCAGACATAGTGCTAATTAATGTCTGGAGGTGTACTGGCCAAAACAAGGATTAATTACATTTTGTTATACATCATCAGCATTTGCAAAATCAAGCCCAAAGGTGATCTGTAAACATTCCTAAAAATAGGAAATAAGTCATCCAAGGTGTCTAAGTAACAACTGAAGAAATGAAGTATTAAAATTTGAATGTTGCTGTAGTCAAGTCTGCATTGCAATAAAGTTTTAAGTGACAGTAAAGCTATGCAGCATACAAAATTTAGGGGCCATTCATGCATGGCATCTGTCTGGAAAGCCATACTAACTTCCTGAAAGAACTATATTAAGAATTTTTAGGTGAAAGTGCAATGTTTCCTTTTCTCAATAAAGGAGTTTAATGTAGTAAAATTGTTAAAGACAAAGTTATTAAACACTCCAGAAGAGAATAACAAGTATTCTCATACATCTGTGATTGATCTAAGAGCAAAAAAACCCCAACATGCAGACTGGTACATGCAAGCATTTCACAAGGAAAATAAAATAATATCATGAAAGATGGTAAGAGGAAACAGGTAGAAATCAAGAAAAAATAAAAGCAGCTTTTTGAAGCATTCAAATCTCTAGTTTGTTTATACAGACAACCTCTTCCCCAACAAAGCCTTGATGGTCTGCCAACACAGAATTCCAAACCAAATGATTATAGTGTAAATGAAAACCTGTACAATGGATGTTTTATTAGTCAGTTTCTTGAGGCCTGGCTTTAGAACTGGCAGACAATTTTACCTCCTATAATGAAAGAGGTTTATCATTCTTGCAAATATATCCTCCAGTGACAATAAATAGACACTCATTACCCAGTGTTGTGCTAAAATCATTAGCATGACTGGAAAAAATTGCAGTATTTAGTGAAAATAAGTGTATAATTGACTCCACTGTCTGTTAACTCTCCCTAAACATCCAACATAATGTTCTCTGCTAAGAATGATACAAAAATGACTTAATATATATACTAAATAGCCTGCTTACCAACACTTGAATTTTTCAGCTTGCACATTAAATCACTAAGACAGATTTATGTCTCTGAAAACACCTAGCATTAAAACCCAGAACTTTGGATGTTGTTTTAACCTCACACACTACACTAATTCACATATTTCAGCAGAAAGGTCTACCGCATATTTGTGACACTCCCAAAAATCTTTTCTAAGACAAAGCCAAAGGAATAACTGCTATTCTAACTGACAAAGACCCATACTAGATCTCATGGGAATACTGACAAACACCTATTCCTGTGTTTTCCTATGGACCAGCAGAAATCAACACTACAAAAAGTCGTATCTGTTTTGAAGCTTCAGGGGTTGACTTCTATTGAGGAGCTATCAGCTGTTTCACTGATAAACTCTTGGACATAGACTTTGAGAGTACTCCTGAAAATGACCTCTATGCATAACCAAGGCTCTTTAAACTTTTAAAAGCAGACTGTTAAATACTCTTTTTTCTTTCCTTGCTCTTAAGGACAATTACAATTTTTCTTGGAGTCCTGACAAAAAGTATCTACTAGGCATCCTACTGGAACTGAGTTTTTTCAGCCTGGTCTACATGAAGGTAGGTGCTCATTTGCCCCATATACAAAGACTTTTCAACACCTTGCCCAATAACTGTTTGTCAAAGCAAATTCTTCAACAGAATGCAGTATGGCCATAGAAAAAAAGTGCACTTCAGTGAATCTAAAAAAAAAAAAAACCCACTCCAAGTTTCCTCTGATCTCAATGGCTATATGTCTGGTCAAGAGATCATTTCCCTTTTCCATCATTACATTCCAAAATACTTTGATTATTATCCTTATTTTACAAATAGACTACATTAACACAGATCTTGTTACTAACTTACACATCCGTGAGTTGGGAACCAAGCTTAAGTGGGTTTTCTTTCCCTCTTTGTCCCACCCATGCTCTTGCTACGAAATGTAACGCCTCCCTTAGGCACAGATCAAAATTGAGTACCACCTCTTCCCTTTCTTCCCCTCCCTACCTCTTCATCTGGCTTTTCTTTCTTGCCGCCTTCTCTCTATATGCCTTTAAAAAAGAAGAGCAAGATGGTTTTATGATTAAGACTACAAATTACATTTTATGCACATTAATTACGTTCCTGCAAAAAATAAACATCTAAGTTTTAGAGATCTTAATTCCCCCTTAGGCATCTTTTGATTCTTTGGCAGAGAAGCTCCATGTTCTGGAACTTCAGAACTTCAGCAGGTATGTCCACATGGTGCTATACTACATGATAGTAGTGCAATCAATTCAAGCCAGGGTTAAGCTCGAGGATCACTACAGCCACACTAAGCTCCTTTCTCTGCGAGTTCCTCAATTAATGTTCTATTTGTTCAGTTTGTGTATGTGTTCCCATTGCTTTAGTTTGGTTATCCTTCTCTCATATTCTTCCAGATGTCTCCATATTCACTTGGCTTTTCAAAATTTGAAACAGAAAAATGAAAGAAAAATGAAGAATTTATTGTCCTAAAATGAGAAAAAGATGGAATATGAGCATATAAAAACCAATAAGCATATAAAAAACTATCATACATGGTCTTCCAAAACCAGAAAATAGTTATTATTGAAGAGAGAAATCATGAATCTGCCTAGTACTCCTTAACATTTCCAGTTATTAAACTTATTTCTCCCACCAGTTTGTGAACTTTCAGGGACACTGCCTCTTCACAGTGAAGCAGCAGAGTCCAAGCTTTATCAGAGACACCTGCCCTGGCAGACCAATAACCTAGTTCTCAGCTTGAAGTCTCACTACTTTCGCAATCAAATTTACGTTGGGCTTTTCATCATAGCTGGGATCTGCAGTCCCTCATTTGGAGTAGCTATCATAATGCACTTAATTCAGAGGTGCCCACATGTCTTTAGCTTTCCTTCTCTCAAGAAAACACCCCCAAATCAATGACAAAATTCTTACAGACTGTGCTTTTAAAATCATATGGAAATTGTAGTGTTGGGTAGAAAAAAAATCTTGGACTGTGTCAAGGGGCAACACAAGGAGTCAGCTTACACGCACCAAATTCATCTGGATGCAGAGCTATGGTTCACAGAACTACAAAAATACATGGAGCACATTTGGGTTCAGCATTGTGAAGCGATTAGCACTTCCAGATCAGATCATAAGATCAGTGTGTAAACAAACAGGCAGCTTAGTGCAGGATCAGCCTGGATGTGGAAGAGCCACTATGGATACCAAATTAATAAGCCCTACTGCATCTCTGCAGTTCTCCTTAGGTCTTTCTGCAGTATCTCACACTTTTTCGAGTATCTAGGTAACCCAACTCCTGTCCTCATTGCATCAGATAATGATGAACTGTGAACATAAGGACAATGGAAATACACTTTGAAATTTTCATTTTGAATGTAATGTGTGTCTGGACTCAAAGTAACTGGCCCTATTGCTTCTTGCTATATGGCACATTATAACATTTAGGTAAATGCTGCTGTGCAAATCACTTCAGATCATTAATAGGTTCTGACACCTGTGCCACTTTAAACTCTATATGTGAATTTTTATGAGAGAACTAACTCTTTTTAGTAAAAAAAATTAGTAAGACTTGAAAAATCAAAAAGATGCTTTCTACTAAGCAAAAAGGTTAGCTTTTGGTCAATGAAAACTGGCATTAAGAAATAAAAAAAAGAGATGAAGAATGAAATGAATGTAGAAGTGAATAAACAAAGGAGAATGCTTCAAAAAAGTACAAAACCCAAAACATTTTCAATTACCAGCATGATGTGTTTCACCAAGAGGCTCAAGTTTTCGAAGTCTATTAAGTTTGGGAGTTCCCCAGCCAACTAAAGGAAAACAAAGACAGTCAAAACATGCCACGACTGCACTTGATTCTGACAAAATGTATGGAAGCCAGTTCTCTTTGGGAGAAATGAAAGCATTTAGAAATCACAAAAGTGTGTAATATATTGTATATATGGTGAATAATGATGAAATACTCTAAAAATAAACTGATTTACCCTTAAAAATACTGATATTTTTAATCACTTTTTCATCAGTGAGTAGTCAAGTTTCTGACTTTTTTTTGTTGTGAAAACAACAACATCCTCCTCCATGGAGCAGATCAAACCAATACTGCTGAAAGCTTATACCATGAAGTGGAAAACTGCATCAAAAATTTCCTAGAGAGTAAGGTATAGTAGCATATCTGTGAAGATCATTCCAATTTAATCATGCACATGTGAGTATTTTAAAGGATTAATAACCACAAATTGAGACATCATTGATTATTGTTTGTTAGTATACTTACCTGGTGGAAGAGTTGGTGGTGGTGTAGGATTTTTGGGAACAGTGTCCTCTGTATTAACAGGTTCTACTCTGTGGCCCCTTTTTAATTTTGGTTTTTTACTTTTTTTCTTGCTGTTATCTGTACCAAACAGAAATAAAGCATTACATATCATAAATCATATTCATAGAATATCTTAGATCACCTTCTAATACAGTTGATGCGATGAGATACGTCAGCATTTTCAGTCCAAATTTATACACAAAACAATGACACATGTAAAATTTATACAACATTTTGATACAGAAAATAAACTGTAAGCATAAAATATATGCAAACTCTACGCTTTCATAAAGAAATTTGAATCAGCTTGGTACTGATAGAAAGTGGACCACATATTTGATTATGATTAAAATGAACCTAGTTTCAGCTACAGTATCAGCCACACCAACCACCACACACTTTTTCAAAGCAGATTTTCTAATACAATAACCTGATGGTGCATTTTCATGTTTTGAATAGATTAAACTAATGTATGGTTTCATGAAAAATAATAAAGACATATGGAGGAACTATGTGAAAAATAGCATAAAATGACACATTAAAAGGCAGCAGTTCACCTGAGTCAAGGCATTCTGAGGCTTGTTGCTCATTCCCTTCTTCATGATGTAAAAGCTGTGTAGTTGTAGAATTGCATGTTTCTAATCTACTATCATTTGTGTTTTGGCTACTGCTACTTGATAAGTGATGGTCATCCATTTGTTCTTGTTCTGCTTGAGATTTCAAGACAGTTGTAGCCTTTTCGGTCTCCAACCTTTGCCGCTTTTTTTCCTTTTCGATTTGTTTTTCATTCTAACAAAAAGTATAAGAATTCTTTTAACAACTTGTAATGCTGTAAACTGACTAATAAGACAGGAATACTATTTTAAAAATCAAAATATTCTTAAAATCTTTTTCTTTTCTGTCCCACATCTAAAAAGAAAAGGATTAGCAGCAAAAGAAATTATCTTTAGGTTCATAGGCTGTCTTCTTGCTTTCTTTTTCATCACACGACACACACAAAAAAGCTAGCTATGTAAGCAACATCAACATTCCTGAGCAGAAGGTTAGAAGCCTCATCATTTCTTCCTCTTTTATTAATGTGTTGGATTATATTTTTAGTTAAAACAAAATACACATGCACAGAGCTTAAGTATGCAGAAATTGCTACCACGATTTGGACAAACACCAATTGTGTCATACAGACTCAGTGATAAGCTGTTTCACAGGTTCAATATCACCAAGTCACTGTCTCTGCAATACTTGTAGCTATACCTTTCTTCTCTTACTCTGTATGTTACTATTAAGTGTATTACCGTGCATGTAGCTGACTTTAGAACATATATGGATATGGTCACTTTTGTCCTCGAGAGAAGCAAATGTTTGTACTACTGAGAGTCTACGTGTTTCTCAAGATTATGTTATCTCAAGTCAACGGAATAAAACAATACAGTGCAATAAATAAGAACTACCTGAACCCAGAAACACATATTAAGGATATTTTGTATATTAATATACTTTTCATATTTCAGAGCTAAGAAAATGCCTCAATTGTCTCAGTTTTCAACAGAAAACAGGTTATGCTCAGAAATCTAAATAGTTGAAGTAGTCAAGGAGATTTATATGACTCACTACATCACCAAAACACTTTACAAGAAACTAATAGACCTTGAGTATTTTCCACCCCTGAATATCCATTAGTTTCATTAGGAAATGTGTTCACTCAGCTGTTTACAATACCTTTATTTTACTGTGTCTACAGAACTTTTTGTCACCAAATCAGTAACAGGGGATTTTCTTAACATGAAAACATTGATTCAATGCACATAAAACAAGACTGATGAGATTAAAAAAATAAATAAATGAATGCTGTGCATACAAACTTAGAACAATTCTTTTAAGTGAACTATTTTTCTCATTACCTCTCAGACATTTGTTAGTGGTAGGTCTAAAACGATCCAGATTTCCACATATTCTCATACCTCAGAGATTACAGCAGATATAGGCTGGAAGGGGTTTTCAGAGTTCCCAGGCTCAGGGTCTTCCTCATCAGCTACGCATCTTCCTTCTTCTCTTTCCCCTT
>NW_009934349.1:13072-37119 GCF_000696875.1 Nestor notabilis
GGTTTTTTTGGGGGGTGGGGAGCGTGGAGAAAGAGGGGAGATGAACAAAGAATTATGAAGAAGCCAGCCCATGAATTTTACATAATAGAGAGCACTTATTAGGTCATCTAACTCATCCTGCAATTTATGCCAGCTGATTTTTACAATACACTTCTGCATTGTGAAAAAGCATTCTACAGAAATCATAATGGCAGGCTAACATCAGTAAAGCACAAGTATGTCTTACAGCAGAGGTAGAAACACATGCTGCCATGTGCCAGACAGTTCAATCAGCGCTTTAGGAAGTAGAAGCAGTTTCTGAGGACAGGATACATGACAGAATACATCTAGAACTGGAAGGTTTTGATTGTTCAACAGTATGCTGAAATTTACACACTGGTAATCTTTTATAACAATTGTTTCAAGATTTTCAGTTGTTTGGGGTATTTTTGGTTTGGTTTCTTTTTGTTAAAATCTATGTGGTGGGAAACCAGACTGAAGCCTATTATTCTATTTTTAAAACACCTCCGTAATTTCTCATAATTCTAGATTCTAATAAGCAGAAGAGAGAACTTGTACCAGACTGTTCAGTTTATGTAGTAACAGTTGGGGAATCATTTGCTAGAAGAATTCAATATGCTCAGTAAGCTTTAAATCTTTGATAGCTTGGTTCCCATAAGCTCTACGCACAGGAATGAATAAAGTATCTTAGAGACAGGGAGGAAGGGGAGGTAGAAGAAATTGCAGAAAGAATACCTTTCTTCTCTTATCCTTCTCACTCGCTCAGCTCTTTCCAGTTTCTTTTGTTCTTCATATGCTTTTTGTTCTGTAGTGTCTCTTTGGATGCGCTCATTTAAGGCATCAAAATCTTTTGCTATGATATGTAGAAGCCAATATAAACCCTTTTTTATTGATTTATCGATTTTTTTCCCACAGCCCATGATGGCTGAGCAAGGTTCCTGTAAACATATGGAAAAGAGAAGAATATTATTTGCACTTCAGATCTCACTCCTTGACTAAAACCAAGAAATCAGACAAACAATTATTGTTTACTGTGAAATTGTAAAACACTAAGAAGTATCGGAAATAAAGTTGCATTTAGGTATTCTATAAATTTAGGTGCTTTTTTTGCCAAGATACAAATCACATCAGTTCTACCAATTTCCATTATTTCCAGTCCCATTTCAAAAATACTGCACAGAAAAACGTGTTTGCATGTCACTCTGTAGACATATATATACATTTGTTACATATACACACAGCTGTGACATATACACATGCTATGTGTGTATATATATATACATATGCATATTTTCATACCTGTTTCCCTATACATCCACATCTATGCATCTATGTTCTGTTTTGCTGCTGATTTATAAATAGTCCATGTTATACTTATTTCGCAAAACAGAAAAAATGAGATGCAAGAGCATCAGCTTAGCTTCAGTAAATGAAAGAAATGTTTGACTTGTTCATAGGCACATAGGGGATAAATAAAATCCAGTGTGAATGGTTCATAAAAACTGAGAAACCAATTCAGTTTTTTTAGATCAGAACAGGTATTGTGGACAGGGGTGAAGCAAAATATTATGCATTCTGCTTGGAGTAAAACTTTTGTCATGATATTCATGGTTTAATATTTTGTGGGGAAATTTAAAGATCCAGAAGAAAACTAATTAAAAGAGTAAGAGCAAACAAAAGGGTTTTTTGGTCCTTGCTAATTTTATTTAAATCTTCTTTCACAACACCCCTGTTTAAATTCACCCCATGAGTCATCATATTGAAATAACTTGGGACCATGTTTACCTTTAATGAGCCTAGTAAAGAAGCTGCCCATTTGAGTAAGACTCTCAGCTGCTTCAGCTAAAATTTCTTAGAGCATGTGATCTAGTTTCTTTGTTGATTACACCCAAGATATAAATGGAGAACAAGAACAACGTTTTACTGGAACACATCATAAATTAAGAAACTCTAAGTACTGGAAAATACACTAGAATCTTTCAGGTCTTTTATATCGATAATGCTTCGCAAGAAAATATTTTTGCCACAGAAGTCCCTTGGAAAAAAAATGGCAAACTCACAAGTTTCGTTTTTATGATAATGAACATAAGCATAATGCAAAGTCCACTGACTGAAGAAAAGCACTCAGAGCGTTATGACATAATGAACATAGCTGTGTCCTGCTATAACTCAACTTTCTAGAGAAAATAATAGCAGTATGTATTACCCTATGAATTTTAAAACTCTCCTTAAGGAATTAAAAGTCTTATTAAAATTTAAAACCCCAATACCAGCTGGAATAGTTTTGAAAAATTGCCTTCTAATTTTGATTAATAACAGCAAAACTCTCGTTATCTTTTTAAATGTTTCTTACTGCAATTAGAAAAATCATTAAAGTAAAGCCAACAAATAATTACTAACAAACTGGTTGATTAAAACAGAGGCTTAAAGAAAACTTCAGGGACTACGAATTTGGATAAATTATTTGAAATATTGACCAATATCAAGCAGCTTTTATACAGATTCTCCCATCCCTTTTTGATTATTTTGGGTTTTTTTTTTTCAATGTGAATGAAATGTAGGTATTTTAGGACAAATATAGAGTAACTAGCTCTAACACTGTCCTTTGATGACTATTGTGCTGGGAATTAGATGCCCTAGGAATCAGATTAAGTTTGTACTGTTTGCCAGATGGCGACTCAGACTAATGGTGGTTTTACCTATGAAAATGAGATAAACATTGTATCTGAACAGTGATCCTTCCTGAATGCCAACACAGGCAAATTCCATTTCCTGCTTCTTTTTAAAAAGGTGGAATACTAAACTTTTTGTCCAATTAAAGAAGTTTGAAACCACATCAGTAACTAATTATTCTTACATGGTTTCAAAATGGACCAGCAGGTACACTTTTAGGATCCCTGTTCTAAAGATTTCTTCAACAGATCCAGAAGCAGAGCAACAAGGTGGGCAGAGAATTGCTTGCAGAGCAGATATAGGTACTGTATCTTTCAGAGCAGATATAGGTACTTTATCTTTGCTGGGATTGCAGGGTTTTAGTTTCTGTTTTATGCTATGTGGCATACTCCTCTACCTTATTGCAAGATTTACATTCATATTAGAAAACAAATTATCTTAAAATATACTTACAATTTGACATAGACACTTGTGTTCATTGACAAGCTTTTCTAGAGATAAGGATTCGATTACATCTGCTTCTGACAGAGCTCCTTCCCTGTCCTGCTTATTTGCCAGCCTAAAGAAAAGATCAAAAGAAACACTTTGCACCCTGACATGAAACAGATTCTCAGATCTCTAATAGCTAAGTTTTTGATAAAAACAAAAACAAAGGGGAAGGAGAGCGTAATGAGAAAATGCCTTGTTTCACCTTTAATTCTTAATTGTTCTTTCTACTCAATAAACATGTTAGTCCATACACTATTTTCAGCCAATTAATCCATGCACTATTTTCAGCCGATACTAACACTAAATAAAAGATGCTTAATTATTAATAGACAAAGCAATTATATTTTACAGCTAAGATGATGTAAAAGACTGTACCGTTCTACATCTAAAGCTACACAGTACAATCTGCTGGAGTCTATAGACTCAAGTTCAGAACTTTGCAACTTCCCAAATCATGCACATTTCCCCCCATAATACTGCTTCATGATCATCTTGGGTGTGCCTACTACCCAAAATTTCTCTCTGATGCCAAACAATTTGATAGGTAATGTGCAACAATTCTAACCCGCTCTTCACAGGTAAAACAAAGCTCAGAGGGAGGAACTTGCATGAATGGCTCTCGAAAACATACTTTATTATTTATTATTAAATAGAGGTAAGCAAGGAAAACAAAAGGTGAACAAAACACAGAGCTTACAAAATAAGCATTCTGTAAGATCAAGGGCCATCATTGTCTTATTTCTTATAGATACAGTAGCAAAGAAGACTCCAGAAGATAAACATCTTAAGTTCTGGTGAGACTGTTGATCAGATTTTTTTGTTTTACATATACTCTGTAACTGCATCCAACACCACAGCCAAAAACGTGTGTTTTTTTAAAAGGCCCAAACCAGATCTGATTTACCACTCAAAGAACATTATTCATTATTTCATACTTTAATATCAACATACACCCTGAAGCAGAGGCTGTTATGTTCCTTTCAACACTTTAATATTAATAACTACTACAAAGAAAAAAGGACTGTCCAGAATTATAAACAACCCAAATGCTTAAGTTCTTCACCTCTACAAACTCTTGGTGATACCATATTCTAACCACAGAAATGAAAGTTACTTCCTTTTATCAAGACTAACCTTTTAATGTTTCACTGAAAATTCCTCTATATATTAAATAAAACTGGAAAAGCTTCTGATCTAAAGCCCTAAAATGTACATGACAAACTACGTGTATGAAAAAGCAAGAGTAACTGCTAAAACCTGTATGGAAACACCTCTCACAGAAAGGCAAAATCTTTTCCCTTATGGGCATTTTTCTCAGCCATCCAAGTAATTGTTTTCATGAAACTCACAGGACTTGATTGTCCTTAAGAACTCAATTTCTTGATTAAAATGGATTTAAACTGGTCAGCATTGAAAAAGGTAGGATGCATTAACACGATAAGTTTACCTAAGTATTTAGGAATGTGTTAGCCAAGCAGATGTGTTCCCTAAGAAGAAACTTAGAAAAGTAAACTTGCAGTCATGTTGGTCAATGATTTTCAGAGTTCACTTACAAGCAAATTTTAATAACAAATGGAGAAATTTACATAGAAATACAAAATACATATTTTAAACAGACAAAAAAAATAACAAAAAACCACATAGGAAGTATTTCCTGTTTCTTGAGGGTCTGAGAGGTCAAGTCAAAAAAGAGTTGTTCCCTTCTTCCATAAAATCCCTTTGTGACAACAGGACATCTAGTCTTTCCTCTTCTGTTACCTGCTTTTAACTAAAAGTGAGTATGGTAAAACTCTAGAGAGGATGAAAAGATATTAAATAGTATTTTAAGAGCAATAGGCTACTCCTGTTTGAAGTTACTGTTTTTCAGCATGAAAACTGGTAGTTTGCTTTTAACCAGTGTACACCATTTTGGAATATAAGCATACTATGCAATCTTATTTTGCATCTTCTACAACAGTAATAATCTAAGCTAAGTGCAAAGGCTGTAAAGAGGAGCATTGCATAGCATTAGGGAAGCTTCTATGAACACAATAGCAGATGGTTTTGGAACCAGATATCATAACCTTTGTTCTGAAATCTTGTCATCATTATTAACTCAAATGGCTCTCCTCTCCACCCCTCCTTTGATAATTCATTTCCACTTCTCAATAAGAAGAGTATTTCTACAGTACTTTGTATGATTCAGCGCAGAGATTCCCTAGCTGTTGTTCAGTGCATATACAGAACCTATGACACTCAATATAATACTCTGGCACCATCTCTCACCAACCAGCTAGAACAAGTAATATCCTCTCAGTATTTACCTACGAAATAGGGCCAAAGCTAAACCAGGGAAACACTGAAATGAAATTCAAGAAAGCTATGGAAAGTAATTAAGAGATAGGAAACAATTATCTCCACTCTTTGTTCCCCATATAACCATCTTTGTTATAGTCTGGAAATCCTGTGGCACTGCCCCTTAGTCTCAAAAAGGATTCTTCAAGCAGTGCTGTCAATCCACCTAGATCTAATTGAAGAAAATATTTCTGAACACAGTTTGTTGCCACAGCCTATTCCTTTCTCACCTGAAGATTCAATAACTGCACTATTTACTGTGCTATTGCACTGCACACTCTACAAAGCACAGCTGAAGGAGAATGAAATGTTGGTAAACTGCATAGCTCACCGAGAGTGTGACACCAATGTCCTATAACTTGTAGTAGCTGCTGATTTTTAACCTCTAATACCTTAAATGGTGTAAGGTTTGGCTTTTTGGTCAATTAGCTTCCATTTTCTCCACAGCAATCCTGTTGCAATATTGACTGGATTAAAAAAAAATAACAGCTGAGGTGCTGTATCTGGAAAAGTAGCATATCCAAATAGCTGTCTCCAGCTTATGTTTTGCACAGGTCATACATTTCCTGCTGTACGCCCCTGCTCGCTTCAGCCTTTAGGTCACACTTTAATGTAATTAAAATAATTTTAAGATACTGTGATAGAAGGCATTGTTTTGCTACAGCTTTTTATTTTCCTTTCCAGGTAAATGCATTAATACCTCCATGACCTACCCTTGCTTCCTTTCCCCTTCACGCTTTAGTGTAGAAGAAAGCAATCCCTGCCCTTACACTTGTCCTTCATAGGTAGGCAGTGCTCCACTTCCAGCTTACAAAGCCTCTATCTAGGGAGCTGCTCCTAGACACTTCCTGCTACTGGGCAGCTCCAGGAGTGATCCGCCTCTCAGCAAGGCTGGGTTTCAAACAGGCAGAACCAGATTCCCCAAGTAGAAAGTAATCAATTTGCTTGTCTACTGCAGTTGCACAAGTCAGTTTCTCTCGCACCACTGCTGCTGAAGATGAACCCCTGGACAGCTATATAAAGAGCTAGAAGTGGAAGGCATGCAGAAAATACTTAATGGAATGCCACTCTAGATGCATTGCTTAGGCAAGTATTCAAAACAATCTGTTTTTCAGATTATACTGAAGTTTAACCTCAGAAGTTCCTCTGTAAAGGATAAACCAGAAAGCCACCAGCACAGGATTAAAAGGTAAAGACTTTTCTTCTACTTGAAGTTTATAAAGCTGCAAATATTAGAAAAAGACTGCGTAGTGTGTGGTTTAGAATGGAAATTAGCAGAAGTGTCAAGACAAACAAATAATGGATGTCTACCCTGTAAAGAACTGAGTATCTCTCAGAGTAAATACAGTCTCAGAGCTCTGCTGCTCATGCACAGGAATGCTAGGCTTTCGGGCAAGTTTTATGCATAAAACGTTCTTCTTTAGGGAATACATGTGAGTTATCTTAAAGGAAAGACCTTGATTTTAATTTTCCAAGTCAATAGAACTTCATATATAGCAATTTTTCATGTTTAAAAAACTGTAGGCAGTATATATCAAAACATACTTGAAAGCACAGGAGAGTGTCTGTTGTTTTGTCACATTAAGTTTGCTGAGTAAGAAGCTTTCACATATAAAATCATGCTTGGCTTATTTCTATTTCACATAAAGCATATTTGGAACCTTTTTAGTGTAACAAACTTACTTGACACCAGAAGTAAAGAAAAGGTAGGCACCAACTGCTTTTATATCAAGTGGGATTTTTTAAAGCAACTAGAGAGCTTTTGTTAAGAGTCATGGGAAACATTGTGGAAAGGGAGTGTATGTGTGCATTGGCACAACTGACATCTGCAGTTCAGCAACAATATTTCTCTTAAAAGCCAGAAGACATGCCAGAGAGAAACAAAGTTTGAATGCAAACTACTTGTGTTCCTTGAGCTGTTTCTAAAACATAAATTACTGAGCAAAGAGAAAAAAAAAAAATAATAATCAGCATTAAAATCTACTTTACAAACCAAAAGATCCAATACGAAATGAACACATTTGTATCTCAGCTTTCATCAAAAATCCAAGAAATGTTAAGGCAGGGTTTATTTGGGAAGAAGGTATTTTGTGTGATGGTACGTGCACATGCATGTGTTTGTTTTCTTGCTTTGCAGAGTAGGAGGGTTCTTTTAAACAGTTACTTTCCAACTTAGGTATTTCTCTCCACTTCTGTGGGATTCTCATACAGTAACAACACTGAAAACTAAATACTGTCAAGGGTACACACTGGGGAAGTGTCTCAGAGATGCTGCTTTGGGGTTGTTTAATAAAAGGCAGTTATTACAACCACAGAATTTTGAGTCAAACGGGTATGGTGGCCATCAGGATTAATGAAAAGCAAAGCATCTCTGAACTCAAAATATTACAGTATCAGAACTATCAACATGCTTAAAGGCAACTTTAGGAAAATGTGTTTTATGAGAATTATTTATCAAAATCAAGTATATTAGTCTTTAAGGCTACTCCAAGAAGCCATAGCTTTGAGGGATTGAATTAGCATTCCTGGGAAAACAAAGAAGAGAGGGAACCTTTGAATTTAGCTGCAGTCAAGACAAGTGAAAGAACAATGCCATGTTCTTCAGTCTGCAGTTGGTCTTCTATTTTAAAATGCTGTTCAGCTCCTTTTCCTTGACAAATTTCACCTCTCATCTATTACCTTTTTTCTTGGGCAATCCTGTGGACAGCAATTTGTAGGATGTTTTGTCCTAGGGAAGTGAGGTTTCAGCAGATATGGCAAGAAAACGTTTGTTAGTCTTTCTGTATTTTGCTTATGCTAACATCCGTGAAAGTCAAACTCCTGATCCACAAAAAGACAGCAAGATGGTGGTTTGTCAGATTGTTTAGTTTGTTCTTTCCTCTTCAGTTACTGGCAGCTCATTTGCTTTTCAAGGAAGTCACAGAAAACAAAATTCTTGACATTTTTAACAAACAAGCAGATAGGAGAAAAAGCTAACAGTTTTAGGCCTCCTATGGAGACCACATGGCATTCTAAGATTAAGCTCGGAGCCCCCTCTTTCCGCAGACTTTTTGCAGATTGCCTTTGAAAGCTTTTAACTACACTGAAATAATCCAGATGTTGCGTGTTAAGAGATCTTAAACTACATGCTTCTTCAGCAGCCTAAAATCCTGTGCCTTCTAGACTGTTGACAACAATGACAAACCCATCAGTTACTTTTTACTGATTGACACTAGCCTCTTTCTTAAATAAGCTGGTTTATTTAATTTCTTTAATTTGCTTTTCATGCCTTCAATTCTTATGCAAATCAATCCTTTGAATATTAGGGTAAGCTATAATGAAAAACTGGTGAATAAAGTGCTACAAGATTAGCTGCCTGCAAATGTCAATTAAGAGTTTGCTTTCATGCAGTTGCTGGGAGATATAAGAGACATTTCTCTAATTCAACCTTTTCCCTGAACAGTTCCTCCAGGTCGCATTTAAATAAGAGAATAGTTAGAAATAAGATTCTAAACTCATCCTGTTTATAATATCTCTAGGTAACTCTAGAAGAACTTTATTCTCATATTACCCTTTGAAGTGGTCACAAGAATGTTAACAATTATAATTTGTTTCTTTTTGGTAAAGTGGCCTCATTCTCACCTCAGATACGAATCATATTCGTATTTACCAAAACCGCATTTCTCTATCACATTCTGCTCTACTATTAGTTTAATCACACCCATTGGTCAAATAGCCTGCATCCAAAGAGATTCCTGGGCTCATATCAACAATATTAAGTTCAGCTTCCAGATGTGTAATTCCAAAAGCAATGACAATATTTTTGTACGAGATTTAAAATATTGTAAATATGAATTGGTTTATTATACTCTATTTCACCCTGATATATCAATACCTAGGCAAACATTAAGGTAACTTAGTCAAAGTTGCCTATGAGATATATTTTTAAGAAAGCTGCCTGGAAACCCTTATGTTTATTACAGGTGAGTTCCAAGGCTGTGATATGTAGCTATATGGTCTGACAGACATGAAATGGGAATGTAGAATAGGATGTTGCACAGCACAGATTTTGAGCCTGCAATTTTTCTGTCAGGAAGACAAAAATCTTGGAACTGATTTATAGCTATAAAAAGTTGTTAACTAGGATTTCAAACTATACATCCTAATAAATGGAAAGAATTCCACATGTCCTTTATCCTGTTGCAGCCCTTTCTCTTGCTCCTAGTTTATTTTCAAATACCATTTTACAATATCAGTATCTGGACCTTAGTTGTATAATTTTTTTGGCAAAGGAGATTACCATTTTCTTTCTGTATTTCTGCAACCTACAGGCAGCCAGCATATTTGAACCAGCTAATTAAGTGAAGGTGATGATTTCTAGTATTATTCTTGCTGGAAATACACAAATAAACCTAGATACCTACAATGTACACATTTACCTCTCTCTACTGCTCATTTCTGAAGTCTCTTAAAGAGCACTACTGACAGTACATCTTTGGTTTAATAGGTAAAAAACCACCATCAAAACATTAAATTTCTTCAGTTTTGCTTTTAATCAAGGAATACTCCATTCCCCTACCAATTACAGTGAGTAAGCTACAGACTAACTGATTCGCAAAGCAAGATCATTGATTTGTCAGTCAAGACTTGTAAGTACACTATGTAACATCATAACTGTGACTTATGTCAGTGCAAAAGCATGAACTCGTTACCTTCCATTACGCAAAGTATCACCAGAGAACGTGAGAATTGCTGTCTGTAAACATGGAAATGGTGGTAGATGCTTTCCCTGAAGTCTTCCTCATCTGCAGTCACACATACACAACAGAAGTTCCAAAACTTCAAGGAACAATCTCAGACTTGCTGCTGATTCACTGTGGGTGTTTGAACCAAATACTTAATAAAATAGAATTATAGAATAGTTTGGGTTGGAAGGGACATTCAAAGGTCATTCAGTCCAATCCCCTGCAATGAGCAGGGCCATCTTGAACTAGATCAGGTTGCCCAGAACAACACCCAGCCCAGCCTTGAATGTCTCCAGGGATGGCACATCTACCACCTCTCTGAGCAACCTGTGCCAGTGTTTTACCACCCTCACTGTAAAGAATAAAATAGCAACCTCCCACCCATTTTTCTAATCGGAACTTAAGAAAAGTCCTGACAGTTGTAGAGATGTTGGAAGTACAAAAGCTTGTAACACAGATGATTGACAAACTGCTGTATTCTCCCACTCAAAATGCTAAACTTTATACCCTGTATTATTTCCTTCTCTTCTCTCTCAGGATTCTCTCTCACATTATCCAACATTGCACAATCAATGCAAGACAACTACATCTCCTACAATATGACTGTGTTACAGATTTCTGTCCAAACACTACAGAACATCTGAACTATTTTAAGTCACTAAGGTCGGTTTTCCCCCTTTACATCTCCCTTGGAGGGCTTACTCCAGCAGCACAATTTGGTTATACTTTTCCAGCAACTCTGGACTCATTCTTACCTATCTTTTGACCTCTGGATACTCAGACCTGTTTTATTCCATTTGTATCTCATGTTTTTACAGTATAAACATTTTTCCACCTGCCACGATCTATTTCACAATAATTAGAGAACTCCCAAGCTACCTTGCTCTGAAAACAGCATTTCCATGCTCCTACATACTGGCCATTTTGGTTTCACTGGGTAGCCTTATGGCAGTTATGGTGGGTAACATTGTCTCAAGGCGACAAGCAACCAGATTGCATTTCCACAGTGTTACATAGTAGGAAATGCCAGATGCAGTGTGCTACAGGTTATTTATTTCCCAGAGACAAAATCTGACAAATGCAAATGACCTTTGCGTGTTAGTATTTTCTAATATTAAGAATGATACACCCATTAGCACTTAAGTCCCCTGTGCTTACAATGTTTCTGATTTTGCACTATCATACTGTATGTACTCTGATACAATTTAGCTACCTTCCATATAGAATGACATCTTTTTTTTAGGCTCATAACCAGGGCAAGCTCTCTGCCTTTGGTATTTTCCTGTTGAACCACTCCCACACTTCCCACATAGAAAAATTTGAACTTAGAACTATTTTAAAATATGTTTTTCCAAGGACTTATCATCTTAAGGCAGAAATGCTTTAAGGCGTATTTTCATCAACCACCTTGCTGTGATAATCCTTGGTTTAAGCACATTTGTTTACCAGGTATTCAAGTTAGAGGAAACTTTTTAAACAAAGGAGAAAATAAACATAACCTACTGTAGCAAGATTGCTTACTTTAGTTACTTCAGATATATTTTTGGGTAATAGGGCAAAATTCCAAAAAGCATCAAACAAGTTCCTTCTTTTTTGTGAGAATACACAAGAGAGCACAGCCTTTGGAGTAACCGAAATTCCAACTCAAGCCCTAGTTTTTCCCACAGACTAAGTATCTCAAACTGTAGGCATTTAAATGGTATATGTTTCTCACTAATATTTTGTTGCTACTCTTAAGACACTTAAAGCAGTAATCAAGTTCCAGACTATAGTATGACTCCAAACGTTACTCATAACTGTTGTGCTCCAAAATAAGTTATGCAGGTTTGTTGGCACCACACAACAGAGCTATAATGTAACTTTACTTCAGCCTGGAAATAGATTAAAATAATGACAATTAAAAAAAAATTAAAAACTTACTTGTAACCTGAAATTCCTTTGTGACACGTTGCCTGAAAGTGTCCTCTACCCAGTGCCCTGAATTGTCTCATAACTAAGGAACAGGAAAACAAACTGACCCTTATTTTTGTTGCAATTGCAAAAGGAAAAAAAAAAAAAAAAAAAAGAACTAGCTATTTAAGCAGAGGTGAAGGAAGGAGTGTGACGCAGAACACAGATCATATATCTGGAAGAGCTCCTAAAGAGAGAATTCTGTCCCTTAATTCCCTGCAAGTCCTCTTCTCCTGGTGGACGGTAGTATGTCAGAATGAACCTAAGGAGGCATGCAAATTGCATCAAAGATCAAATACGAACAGTGCATTCTGTCAGGCATTTTAATGAAGGTACTGAATAAGCAAGAAATAACAAACAAAACTAAGGAAATTAAAATAAACAGAAGGTTTTGGTAAGTCAGAGGGTGGAAAGGAAATAAATCTATCAAAGCCAAAAAAATAAGCCATTATATCTTAATAGAACCAGTAACAAGAGTTCCATATGATCAACTTACCTATTTCACAGATCCATTTATGCATTTTAACCTCATGCAAGTCAAATCTCACTTTTGGATACGGGCTCCCTGTTTACTGAGTCAACTAATACATTAGATAGGTGGAAGCATATTCTATATGGCTGCTTTGCAATTAAGCAAAAGAACCCTGCAATTGCTGTGTTCGGGTTTTTTTTTTGTCCTTTCCTCCTCTCCCCTCCCTCCCTTAAAAAATGAAGTAGATAATACATAAATATTCATTTCCATCAAATTCATTATCTCTGAATTTAGGACATACTTTATCAGAGTGGCCAAACTGAAACGCTGTGTGTGTACTCCAACTTTTTCTCCCCAAATACGTGTATAAAAGCATATCAATAATCCTTGAACTCTGAGTACAACTTAGGTACTGGGAAAATAAGGCCTGATTCTTCCTTCTTTCCCTTCCTTACCCCTGCCACCTCCTCCCCAAATCTATCCTGTAGTCCCACCTGTTCTCTGGCTATGGTTTCAGTCTTACATTGCTTCTAAGTTTGAAGAGTGAAGACACAGTGCCACAGCAGTTTGACTAAGTTATTGCCGCTATACTATTAGAGCAACTCCATTTCTACAGCTCGTCTTTTATTAAAGACTGGGTATCAGCTTATGATTCCATCTCCACACATATGGTTTTAGTATCAGTAGATAAAAGATGACACAGCAGTATTAATGACCAAGGAACGGTTAGAAACAAGGGCAACCCTCACAAATGCTTTCAGATTTATGTCTGTAAGAGCATTTAGGGCCATTTCTACACGTAGTCAATAATTTGAAGCTACAGTTTAACAAGCTAATACTTTCTCATCTACTGATTTGCTTTGCCTGTACTGCAGTCAGTTTCTTAGCTGTTTTAACCTAAATTTTACAACCGTTGATGAAGAAAAAGATGTGCTAGACTGTGCTACTATTGTTTCAGAGGGATCGTATTTTAAAATCTTTTATTGAAGGCAAGGGACACACTGTGTCACTGGAGTGCTTTTGATCCACGTATTCCCTTCACTCAGCTCTAAAGGAATAGGCATATTCTCCCTCTATTGACAAAAACTTCAAGGAAAGAGATCTTTTATCTCAATCAAAAGAACAACAGGATGTGCCCCTATATATACACACAAACACATAGAACAACAACAAGGACTCAGTATAGGAACAGAGCTTGTTGTGCAACAGTCAGGAATTCAAGCCAACAATTTCCAAGGTTATCTTTGTCATGAAGACATCCTTATTTATTTGAAACCAGCATGCATTTCAGTTGCCAGCGTAATCAACCACTTTTATTGGCAAGCACATTCAGTAGCAGGTTTTGAAGGCAAGCCTGATAGGGTGTAAGATATGAAACTAGGGTTCAAGTGCTTACATTCCACTCTTTTGTGAAACTGATATTTAAAAAAGAAAAAAAAATCCATTAAGACCAATCTTAAATGTTTTCTTCTTACTCCCTTGCAAGTTTGATATTTGAGAATACTTGCAGATCTGCAATTCCATTGCTTCCCCCCTCCCTCCCCCGGAATACAGCTATTTCAAGACCACTGCACCTAAAGCACTGAAAAGTCAATGTCAATCATTAATGGATACACAAATTGAAGATGAAGCCCAGTATGCTCCTGTGTTTAACTTACTTTCAAACCAGAGGAGATTAATCATATGGAAAATTGGAAACTGCCCTTTTGAGAAATTGCATTGTGTTCTAAAGGAGTAACTGGATGACTGCATACATGTTTTAGAGCTTTTCAGTTGTTACTTGCATTCTCTTGGATAAAAGAAAGTCTTGCCACCTCATATCATAAGCATTAATGATGCCCTTAGAATTTGCTTTTAATCACAGGCTTGTCAAGCTATGCTAAATTAACATGGGTCAACAGACGTGTTAGGCTATACTAAAAGCAGATTTTCAGGTCACTTCTCTGAAGCCTCGTTTAACACTTCCCTTCCCATGCCCCAGACTGAACTTTCCCTGCAGCAGTCTCAGTGGTGCCAAGCAGCTCTGAAACATTCCTGAAGAATGTTATCTTGAAGAAATTGCCTGACTTATGCTGAGAGGAGATACACAACAAGTCAGGCAATGAAGAGGAATTACTGTAACAAAATTAACACGTCGCATTCCTTCTCCCCTGCCCCCCCCCCAGTAATGTTTTCCCATAAATTACTTGCAAGCTTGCCCAATCACAAGTGTTAGTACATTACTGTAACTTCTAATGACTTCCAGGCTTTATCAATTCCCCTGGTATGAATCAACAAACACTAAATTCAGATATTAAGGCATTAATGAAAAAACCAAAAAAGTGGTAAGGGAAATCCATGTAATGGTAGAATATCAACATTCTCTCTCACGATTGATCTCTGCAGCATTTCAAGTCTTGTTTTTCAGCTAATCCTCCTGCAGACAAGCCAGACTTAAGTCTGTGGAAGACATGTTCACACTGTTCAACTCTGTGACATAAATTATGCAAAAAATCTATTTAGAGACTTTAAATGTGCAGAAGGGAGCAGAGATATCAGAGCAGGATCATTTGAAGCTGTTAAAACATAACAAAATTGTTTGTGTATTGACAGGCTACTGGATTGATCCTTTGCAGTTATTAAAGATGCATCCTTTTGGCTACTATAGAGTAAAAATGCATTTGCTTACTAAAAAAAAAAAAAATAAAAATTAAATCTTTAGAATTGGAATTTCAGAAGAAACGTACCTATAAAACATTACTATTTCAGAAGGCTGCCTGAAACCTCTGAAAACAGCCAAAAGATACTACTGTACTGTCTAAAGTTTATGCTTGAACAGCCTTTTGAAAGACACATTTCATTTAACCAGAAGACTCCATTATCTTCTAATCCTGGAAGTTTTATTTTTGTACTGAAATTTTCCATTCTTGATAACAGTCCAAGGAAGACATTCATATAGAGTTTGAGGAAAGTACTTTCTTCCCTATAATTAAAAATAGTTGAACTCAGATATTTCCCAAAACACGCACAATAGAATCTTTCTCTTAATTATACCTCCAATAAAACTTGCACAACAGCTAGGGTAGAAAACAAAACTAAATCCACTTTCTATTAAATAAACACTAATGAATGGTATGTCATGAAAGTGCACAAAGTACATCTGCATAAATAAAAAAGTATTTTCATCCTAAGTTATTAGAATTCTTAAATTACACTAGAGTTCTGTTGTTCCGTCTTGCTGGAGAGTTAATTGCTTCAGTTACTATCAGTTTAACTCCCCAGGCAAGGGAAGGAAAGGAAAAATAGAGAAAGGTTTTTCAGTGTGGATAAACTAAAAGGCTAAAGCAGCTTACTCATACCAGAACTATGATTCACTACAGCTTATCTTATAACCTCAAAAGCTGAAGTGCATGCTTTCTACTGAGAATCCAAAACCAGAGCAGCAGATTCACTTCTATTTCCTAAAAGATTTAAAAGTTGATCAGTTTTCATGAAATAAGGAATAACGATAAAATGAGAATTTGAGTTACTTCCCTCCTCCTTCCCAAAGCAAAAGGCATGTCCACGTGCCATATTCCTTATTGTTTTGAATGCTGGACCGTACTCCACAAATCTCTACCACAAAAAAGGGACTGGGCTACAAATCACTGTATGTGGGAAAAAACACTACAGTGAAGAAGCTGAGGAAAGACTGTTAAACCATAGCCATGTGAAGATAAATTAAAAACTTCAGGTTATTAAGTCCTACTGAATCTGGATTAAATGGTGGAGCGTATTGACACCACCTATCTTGTACACTTGTTCAGAATACCTGCCACTTCCAATTAATTTCTACTTTTACTTTACTTTTGTGCAGAGGGAAGTAGCTTTATTCTCCAAAACTACTTTGTATGTATATATATATAAAACTGCTAACACTGATTGTTGTTACACTTTGATTACAGCGAAACAAGAGAAAAAAAAGATAGTGGAGTTAACTCCTTGTTTTGCAAGAGGGTAAAAAACCCGCCTGAACACAGAAATCATGAGAGATCGCCTTCAAGAGCTTAAACTGAGAGCTAAGGAACTACAGATAGCTGGAGAAAACAACAGTGCAACTGTACAAGAAGAAGAGCAGGAGGAGTTTGAACAGCAGGCCATTATTTATGAACAAGAGCCCATAACTGAAAGGCACTTGCATGAAATCCAGAAGCTTCAGAATGACATCAATAATTTGGCTGAGGAAGTTCATAAATTCAGTCAACAACAAAAAAGCCTAGTATCTTCAATGAGGAGATTCAGTGTTCTTAAAAAGGAATCTAACATAGCACGAGAAATAAAAGTTCAAGCAGAGCACATACGAAAATGTTTGGATGAACTGTCAAAAGCAGTGAAAAAAGCTGAAAGTGAACATGGGCCATCACGTGCCACAGTAAGAATTCTAGCTTCCCAGCACGCTTTCTTATCCCAGCGTTACCTAAATGCTATGCTCTCGTACAATGATGCTATAACTGCTAAGCAAGAGAAATGCAGAAGATTTATTCTCCGTCAGCTTGAAGTAGCTGGTAAAGAAGTACCTGAGGAAGAAGTCAATGACATGCTGCAACAAGGAAAATGGGAAATTTTCAATGAAAATCTACTCACTGAAGTCAAAATTACCAAAGCTCAGCTTTCAGAGATTGAACAGAGACACAAAGAACTAGTTACTTTGGAGAACCAGATCAAAGACTTAAAGGAACTTTTTATCCAGATATCAGTTCTGGTGGAGGAGCAAGGGGACATGATCAACAACATTGAAATCAGTATGAACAATACCCAAGAATACATTCAAGTATCTAAAGAAAAATTTGGGCTTGCAGTTAAATATCGAAAAAGAAACCCTTGCAAAGCATTATGCTGCTGGTGTTGTCCATGCTGCAAATGACAAAAGAAATAAACTGCTTGAAATACGAATGGCTCCTATTCAGTAAGCTGGTATTATAAAGCAGTGTCAGGATCCCTTGATTGCTTAATTTTTCTTCCCATTTCCTTTTCCACAGAGTTCTCAGGAAAAACTGCATGTATTTTTCCAAATAGACTTAGAAGAATGGAAAGAATGATTTTTTTTGCACAGAAACACATGAACTAGGGGAAAGGATTAAAGGACACAAGTGTCACTTGTTTGTTCTTCCACTCAAACTAAAACAATGTGGCAACAAACTACCTGTGCTTTTGAGAAGCACTGAAGATATAGTTCATCTCAAAACCAGGGTTCATAATAATGGTTTAGTTTACCTTTTACAACATAATAATTAGTATTTTTAATTGCCTTAGGGGATTTTAGCAGCCATATTTACTTGGTTCAAAACTAAGGGGTTTTCATTCCATGAATCTGAAATCCTACCAAAAAAATTCTACACATATAGGTTTCTGCCCTGTACTCCACCTTTTTTGGAACTGAATGACAACTCTAACACAATTCAACAGAAAATAATAATTGAACTGAGACAAAATAGTTATTTCGAAAAAGAAAACTGCAACAACATACCATGCCAAACCCAAACATCAAACCAGGAATGTATTTCTGAACTCCTTTATGCTGTGCAAAGACACAATCAATACCATTATATCTGGGTACAGTCAGAGAAGTCAGAGCAAATTGCACTGCAATTCTGCCAGACGCTAAGTGATGCTAGATGTCTTTAACTGCATCTAGTAAAAGGAAATAAATTTAAAAAAATCAATCTACTATCAAAAGGCACTACTGAATTACTTTCACATTGCAGTATTTATAAATAGTTGGATTCCCCCCATCCCGGCTTAAAATTTCAACTGAAATTACTATATGTTATCAAAGTACAATCAGAGGTCTGAACCTTAAAGTGAAAAGGATTCTTGAGACAGTAATGACAAAATTAAATAATGCACCACTGATACTATTCCATTACATAATTTCCCTTAACTGTGAAGCTACCTTTATGTTCCAAGGGCAGAAACTAGCCAAAAAGCAACACAGAAAAAAAAGTTGCCGGGGCCAACATGCCCCTTCTTATGCATGTATGTATTTAAGTATATAAATGTATGTAATACATACAGAAATATGCACTACACAGAAACATCACCCCATCTTCTTTTCCTGTTTTTACTTTTAGAAAAAAACAAAGGTACATAACCCTTTCCTTCTCTCCTGGTCCCTTAAACAAAAAGGTGTTATGGTACATCTGTGAAGGATTATTGCAGTCAGGACTGCAGAAAAGAAAACAAAAATACAACAAACGCCACCTGTTTACACGGTATCCCCCATGCAGGAGTGTTCACACAGGCATCCTCATCTGAGGGAGAAATGTGTTCCTGCGCTAGCCCTTTCTCTTCACACAACAGATACATTTCTTTGAAGTAAACTTGGTCTTGTTGAACAAGAGCTGTACTTTTAAATCCTGGAGGAAAACTTGAGTTTCACTAATACTCAGGAGGACGGCTGCCTACACATAAACATAGTAAATAATTCAAGTAGGTTTAAGCTGTATATTGGTTAGAAATGGCAAAACAGAAACATATGTAACACACTGCAGAAGAACTGAATAGAAAGAAAACCAGAAAGACTTGTGAAAGTTTCTTCTTAATACGAGATGCTATCAGCTGAAAGCAAACAGAATTAACTACAACTTACAATATCAGGAGAATTGGATATTGAGCATTCAAAATGTTAACAGCAGAAATTTTGCAGTAATCATTAAAACAACTTTCCAGCAGTTGCTTGGGTTTTTTTAGTTCCGTAGTTATGCAGGAAAGCAAACACATTAAAGCAGAGCTGCTAGACTTCTAATAGGAAATGTGAAATACTAGTATCTATAATCCCTCATCGCCAAAATAACATGTAGAAATTAACTTTCTACTACAAAAAGTACCCACGCAGCAATCTCTCTGGCATAAAAATATCAACCATAGCATGTGGACTTTTATTTCCTCTTAAATGTATTTCATGTCAAAGTAAAAAAAAGGCAAAAGAAAACCAAAACAAAATTTGAACTCGTATGCCTGTATACACCTTGAATATGCTGACAGAAGAGTTGACCCATGAACGTAAGACCTGCAAGAACTCTTGCTTTCTACAGTTCAATTTCCCCAAACTGATAATCTACTTAAGCACCAGTGTTAAACAAGGCCTACATGAGCAAAGCAAACATGAATTAAGTAGCAATACAGAACAGTAAAAAAAAAAATTGCCAAATATGAAGTTTAACATTTTTAAGTAATTTGTGCCAGGAGTCAGTAACAGCCAATATCATCAGCATGTTACGAGAACTGTCTTAAAATGATACTGTGATACCTCCATAGGTGGTGATTGATACTAAGACGCCACAGTACCAACTCAATTTGAAGCAAGTATCACGTGGAAAAATATCAGAACTCTTATATTCCCATATTACTGTAATATAGTGTCTCATACCAATCTTATGCCCACATTGCACAATACAGTCTATTCTTTCTCCAAGCTATTGGGCCTCCACTTTTCCCTGAATCTGCTAAGGCTTGCTATCCACTCCTCTGTCAGGGAGGACAAGGAGCAAGAGTTGTCCTCATTTTTACTTTTCTTATGGCACACCATAATACAATCAATTGGCATGGAAGAAAAGATGGCAAAAAAAAGAGAAGGCCACTGACTCCAACTCAACTTTGCTCTGTAATAAAGAGTGCATCTCATACTCTTTAGTAATCTTGCTTTTCATTATGAAATGAGACCCATCTACCCATAATTCATATGCAGTGATACAAATTGACATTAATTCTCAGTACATTTCAGAAAAGACTGTTGCTTGTTTTGGCAGATGTAAAGCAAAATAGGAAAAACATGCCGGGGAAACATTCTATTTCTAGTCAAAAAAATAATAGAAATACTGGGAAAAATTAACATTAAAAAAAAACCCAAAACAAAACAAAAAAACATGCCCTAAACAGATTTACCAAACAGATTTTCAACTTTAAGTAAAGAAGTTATTTAAATGTTACTATCAGAGATGTTTTTACTGTAGTGAATCAGACCTCACAGTTCTAAACAACATTATCTTTTTACAGGAAGAAGCATACAGTTACCTAAATTAGGAATATGTCATTTTCTTTTATAAATCTTTGAAGAGAAGGGATGTTTAGGTGAAGGAACTTCATGATTCAGCATGATTTCCTGCATGACATTCTTGTTTCTAAACTAGAGAGACATCAACTTGATGGATGGACCACCTGGTGGATAAAGAATTGGCTGGATGGCCACACGGAGAGAGTTGCAGGCAATGGCTTAATGCCCAACTGGAGACTGGTAACAAGTGGTGTGCCTCACAGCAGCCTTCCACTATCTGAAGGAGGCCTACAAGGATGCTGGAGAGGGACTCTTCATCAGGGACTGCAGCGATAGGACAAGGGGTAACGGGTTTAAACTTAAACAGGGCAAGTTCAGGTTAGATATAAGGAAGAAGTTCTTCACTGCGAGGGTGGTGAGGCACTGAAACAGGCTGCCCAAAGAAGTGGTAAATGCTCCACCCCTGGCAGTGCTCAAGGCCAGGTTGGACAGAGCCTTGGGCGGCAAGGCCTAGGCTGAGGTGTCCCTGTCCAAGGCAGGGGGGTTGGAATGATCTTCAGGTCCTTCCCAACCCTAATTATTCTATGATTCTAAGATGTATTTTACCTAGTATATCACATCAAAATCTGCTTGCCTGAGTAGAAAAAGGTTTTTTCCCCCACTACTTTTTCAGATCATTTTTGCAAGGACAGTTAGCTCCTACAATAACTGCTTACCTATATCAAATTCAGACAGTTAGAAGAGAGACTAAAACTAGTTATAATTCATTCACTTCACCTATTCTCAAAAGGAACAGACAGCTGAGTGCTTGCTGCACCACAACAAGACACAGGATGTGCTCAGCCAGCCAGAGATGCTGAATGGATGAAGGGAAGAGAAGGAAAAATAGGGTAAGACTTTAGGAACTAGTGACAGATTTCAGAGAATGGAAGAAAAGGTGAGTAGGGAATGTGTTTATTCATTAGTACAGTCACACAAATTGTATTTTACTTCCTTTTGGAATTACTATTGAACAACTAATTTTCTAAAAGCATTCAACAGTAGCACTCTTCTTAATCCAAAGCCTAATGTTTTGAACACTGGGAACTCCGCAAGTAAAACAGGGTGAACATTCCAGTAAGCATTAATTTACCTAGCAGGGAATGCAATTTCTTTTTCAAGTTTTTCTTTTCTCTGTGCCGAGGTAATCCATGGTATAAAGGCAGATTATGAATAGAATGCTGACAGATAAGAATTCTTGTCCAGAGGCAAATCCCCACCTCCTTACCATAGCTACCACTCCAATATCACTCCTTTACAAGTTTTATTAACTAATAAGGAAAATATTATAGAGCACAGCCACAAATAGACCACTGATAACTAGAATGATCCTTTAAATACACAAATTAAATTGCCTTATGAGCAATGGTTTATTTCAAAGGTCCATTTTAGCTACCACTCATGAAGATCCTAGTTTCTCCAGTCCAACTGGTAAAATTAGTTCTCTCCAGATAGATGAAAGCACATAGATGTGAAGGAATATAGTAATTCTGTCTTTTTGATTACTACCTACCAAGTACACACACACAAACAAAAGAAGAGACAAGTAGAGTATGTACACAGAATGATACACCTGATACTGCATATACAGCACTTCTGCTGCTGCCTTCAAAGTCCACAATGGACTTGCACCCAATCTTACAGAATACTTGCCTATACTTCCCTGTACAAGATACTGCATATAGCACAAATTAGGGTAAAGAGCATTAGATTAAAATTCAGAGCTGGCTGTTGAAATTTTGGTACATGGGTTCAATCTATGCTTCAAAAGAAACATGAATATCCAGTATAAAAATTCTAATTGCTTCATTCTGATCAAGTCACCAATAACTCTTCCATCATTCTTCAGCACACACACACTTTGAAGTTATGGCTACTTCCTTTCATTTCTCTAGAGTTTAGGTTCTTTTATTAGCTTTTAAGATGATTATTGGTAATCAGTAAAACATTAATGAATAACCACTTTGTATTTAAGCATACAAATAACACAGTAGAGAAATCTGTGCACCTACAGAGATCAGAGAATAAGCAAATTACACCTGGTTTTCTGCTTCTCCTTGTCTATTTCAAGTGCTGGAGGAAAGCAACAGTCCAGATGAGAAACATGCTTGTGAAGAGTGGAAATCACAGAGAAAGGAGTTTCTCTCCTCTGGCATGAAATTGTAACAGTATTCTATTAAAAGAGAAAAAGATTGTGCTCTGCACTGCAAGAACATGGGAGATAAGGGAATTACTTAAAGTCAGCTTCAACTTCCCCGGATTTAATACTCAGAGGTCATTGTATTGTTTTCAGCAAATACTGGACTTCACACATACATGCAGAGACTAAAATGCACTAATTAGAAACTTAGCAAGACATTAGGGAACTTACAGCTACATGGATGCAAGGTACCTCATTGAAACAAACAACAAAACAAAAGCTGAACATCCTTAGAAGAAGGAAATATTAAAAAAGGCTAACTTTCACCACAAATTTGAAAATCTGCTGTCTCATTTATTCTGCTTTTGATAAATTCACACTTTTAGGGACTTTAGGGAAAAAAAGTTTATGCCACAGAACTTTATTTGGCAAGTAGGAGTGCCAGGGATTTGCATCTCCAATGAAAGGCATCTTCAGGGAAGGGAAGGTGGATGGGACCAGTTTAATTTCATTTGCTAAGCACTCCGTTTCCATACCACAAACACTAGTGCTTGCTGACCAAGCCTTCGTGCTTCACAACTTAAAGACTTCACAATGTAAGATGTGCTTCAAATGGTGGAACAAATTCTAGGGTTCAGTGATTTGAACATGCCAAGAGTAGCATAGCCATGCCATGAACACAGAAACCAAACAGAAACAAAGACAATACAAGAAAGAATTCATAACTCAGGATGCAGGCTGATATAGGAAGTATAAAACAAAGAACTACTGGATCCTTCACAGAACTGGGACACTGTAAGAGCATATTCGGTTCAAAGGCTTGAGGCTCAACCAGTTAGAAGGCAGAAACAACAAACTTAGTTTAGTCACCATTAGACTCAGTTAATACACTCTGCCTTCTAATTAGCTACTGACATGAATAAAAACCCCTGGGACTTGATCCTGTAAGTGAGTGGGCTCTCTGCAGGTACAGCCAGCCACCTAAATAAATCTTATTACAGGATTAGGGCATAGAGATTTATGTGAGAAAACCAAACCAACCAACAATTAAAAAAACCTAAAACTGTATTTATTTAGAAACACTGCTCAGTTGTCAACTGTCATAGCTGCATTTTCAGAACAGATTTGAGTTAAACTAGCTGTATTAAGTTGGTTTTATTGCCTTCCCTGTACTAATAACATTCAGATAGCAATGGAAGTAAATGCTATTAGCCT
>NW_009934349.1:37150-46327 GCF_000696875.1 Nestor notabilis
TACTCTCCACTTGATCAAAACAATTAGCCAAATCACCCTACAATGCTACTTCTTAAGAGGCCTTTCCACTTTACAGATTCTTTATGACACCACAGGAATGTTGTGTAATGACTGTATTATGGAGGTCTTAACCCCACCAGACAAAGATATTGTCCTGATAAACCATTTTAAACTTTCATAGTTTGTGCCTTCAAAAGGCTACTTTCCGTCAAAGACCTTTAGAGTGTGGCTGAATTGAATAACATGTTATTTCTAATATTTTACAAAAACTAGTGTTTAAGCTAAGAAGTTAATGAATCTACCTATTCTGTGAAAGAAGACCTTATAGACTTTAACTTTTTTGGTTTTGAACATATGGACTGAAACAAAAGCACATCCCAAATACTATTACAGTAAGTCGTCTTTAATGAGATTTTGCTGATCATGTATCAGCAGCACCACCATGTGTTAAGCAAACAAGACATTTATTACTGAGAGATTACTGGTATAGCAGAATATAAGCAACCATTTACAATTTAAGTACTTTATGTAAGCCTAAATAGTAGCAATATTTTGACACCATGTTGCCATGCTAAACTTGCATAACCTTTAACCTGCCACCATTTCGAGTAATCCTAGAATTTTAAAGAGTCCAAAAAAACCCCCACAACTAATTATTTTTCCACTGCTAATGAAAGAGATGAGAAATACCCCTGAGAAGGACTAAATAAGATCTAATGTCAGATGCAGTGAATGGATTCAGTATATCACCACATGCAACTTTGGAAAAAGGGAGGAAAAAAGGGAAAAGGCTTTGTTCACTAGTATGATACTAAGACTGGCATACATAAATACTTCAGAAATACTGTAAAACTAATTGCAATATTGCTTAGTGCTACAGTTACAGTAGCATTAGTGTTCTTTACACTTATGTTTATACTATACATAAATACTTCTTTAGAAGATGTATCAGAAGTCAATTATTAAGGAAACATTTCTTAACATTACTTACACTAACACAGGTTTTCCTGATATCTTAGGGCTGTTTAAAACTTCTATCATGGCTTGCTTTGTTTCTTCCATTCTTGCAATGTCACTGGAATCCACAACAAATATTACACCATAGGACTCAGCATAGTAATTTCTCCAGATATTTCGAATTCGTTTTCCACCTCCTAAATCAAAGATGGTGACTTCAAAGCGTCCCTGTTTAAGGTCAATCTTGGAAAATCCAACTGTTGGAGCCACGTCTTCAGGAGACTCTGTCAGATTTCAAAGAAGAAAGGCTTCAGTAAAAAGTGTCCTTAGTTATTTAAAGAGGATTTTACATCATGACTTGTGTAGCAAAATTCATATTTTAAAAACATGGAGCAAACCCTCCCTGTTAAGTGACACCATATTGCTAACCACATATTTTTTTACCTGAAGATTTTCCCTCTCCTCAGATAACTTCAAATTAACACACTCGTCTATCAACCAGTTACTTTAAATTAATTTAGATAGGAGCACTGGTAAGGGGGAGGGGAGAGGGACAAAAAAATTTGCAACTTTTGATACTTAACACCAGAGTTAAATTGTACTGGTGCCTAGTGTGCTGCAGTTTTGACATCCCCCACCTCCAGCAATGCTCCCATCTGAACAGTTATATAATATTTGCACAGTATTAATCCAAGTTTGAGAAGAAAACCAATCAAAACAGTTAATGCATCATGAGCTGGGAAGCCTTGTGCTCTGCCAAATTTAGTCTTTATCCCTCATGGTTGCTAAAACAGCTTCAAAAGTTCAAACCAAGGGCTGAGATAAAATGACTGAAACCATGTTCTTCCGGGATGTTAACTATTGGTTTCCCTGTATTCAAGGTCAGGTTTTGGCCTTTGTTTATTTTAATTTTTTTTGGTAGTTTTGTTTGTTTGGGTTGTTTGTCTTCTTTTTTAGTTTGTCATGCAAAATGCTTTATATTTAATACTTTTGCTTGCTGTCTCCCTTTTCAGAGGGCAAAGAAACCCTGTATTTGCCTCACACCACTAAGCTGTTTGCTGTAGGGGTGAGTTACTCGGATCTCTCTAACTGTTTTACGTGCTTGGTAGCACAAGGCGAGAGAAACAGATGTAAAATACAGCTTTTTGAGAACAGGAAATGAGGGCATGGTCAAAAGCACTGAGCTCTGAAGAGCAGTGCAAAAGCTAAATCACCATTAGCCTTCCACTGCCATGTTTCTCTTCTGAGAGAATCCTTCACACACAGCTGTGATGGGCATTTAGAACAGACCCCTTGGCCAGAACAATGTAAGCCAACACTCCATCAAGAGAAGGGTTGGGGACCCCCATTTGTGAAAAACTGCATATTCAAAACTGAGCAGGCTTAATTCTGAAGACTGTTTTGCGCTGTGAGCCATAAGTATGTGCTCTTATTAAAGAGAACAATGTGAACATGAGGGTTGGTTAAGGATGAAAGTTATTGATAGTGCTGTATGTACAGGGATATTGCTGAAACATCAGCTCCCATTGTACAGTGAGGTCTCCAATGATGAATAAACTTCAATGTAAAAACAGGGTCTGCTATATAAGCTGCAGATCTCTTCTGGCAAATGAGACTTTGGTAACCATACTGACTTGTTTAGGTTTAAGAGACCTAAGAACTGAAACATATTTCAGTTCCAAAACCCAGCAGACATAACTGCAGTCTCCTCCTATAGTCTGTATGGCTGGTACACAGCCAAAAATACTGGTTTTATAAACCCTAAAGACTAGCTGAAGTTTCTGATCTCTGCAAATCCTGTTAAAAGGGAAAGAAAAAAAAAATAATAATTGCTTTTAAAGGCAAGCACTATTCAAGCCCTGGGAGACAGTCACAGAAGTCACAACTATATTTTCCTGGAGTCTCCCTTTAGGAATACCCATCTTGTCTCATTTTTTTTCCCAGAGAATAAAAGGATCTTTAAAAATAACTGCAACATTTAGCTGATAAAGACACTGAAGTTGATTTTGAAACAGAATGGAAAGCTAAATAGCATAGCACTCATGTTTTCAGGGCAAAGATTCAGGAACACAAATGAAAGAATATTCATAACTTTATTCACACTTTGGCAAGTCCGTGAACTTATGTAACAAGCGCAAACAGAAAGTCGAGGTGGAGTCTCCAAGCCTGTCAAAACACTACTAACTACACTTGTGATACTACACAAGTTGGAAGTTATTTAGAAAGACAACCCCACAACGAAAAAAATTCAAAAAACAGCAACAACACAAACATAGAAAAGTTTTAATAAGCACAAGCTTTATCTTGAATTATATCCTGTTTGCATGTGTCACTGCATGGAATAAAGTACCCTCCAAAATCAAGTGGTGTCCCAGTGAAGTAAGCGCCTAGAAAACTGCTATTGTTTTTCTGGGTAAAATAATGATATAAAATAGATATCATTAGAATCATCAGTTATATTATAAAATATACATGTATTTTCCTTCTTTTGAACCTTTTCCTCATTATATATACTTACAATACTGATTTTTATATAAAGTTTACTGATACATCTGTGTTACTGGATGGTGACCTGAAAGCAACTTCAGCACAAGCACACACCATTGGTTTCTCAAATGTATACTAAGATGTGAAACACATCATTAACTAGAATATTTTGCATTATTTCAAAGTAGTTATTAATTAGAATGTGGTCTACAGCCTTCAGAGGTTTTGTCCTATACTTTCTTTCACTTAAAGCAACTGACAGTAACAGACAGCTTGCTTGTAGTTACAATGTTCCTTCAGCTACTTACTGAACTACTGAAAAAACCTTTAGTCCAAAAATAAGGTACGATGCTCATGCAATTTAAACAAGAACACAGAGCAGGTTTTGTTGCAATTTAGCATTTTGCACACTTAAAAATACAGTTGACAAGTCAAGGCACATAAGCACAAAAGTACTCTGAACATTTGTTCTGAATGCTTCCAAGATAATTAAACACCTCTGTGGACTAATTTTTTTCTGTCTCAGTGGACTAAGAGCTCTAATGCTGCATGTCACCATGTCTTAAGAGGCAGTTCTCTTGATACTATCTACCTTGCCTTACGCCATACTACTACCTTTGAAAAAGAGGTAGCAGAACGGTAGCAACTTTGTTGAACTACCACTGAAGTGGTCTACCGCAGCTCAACATAATGTGGAGTGCAGTGGCCCATGAGCAGATGAGGAGCTTGCTCTGCTAGTTCTCCTGATCATAAAGCATATGACTAGGAGCACCTACTTTTTAAGCCACCCTGGTATGATGTATCAGATACCAAAATTCAGGATCTTTATGCCTCAAAGATAATATCCCTTCATTCTTTTATCACCTGCAGGTCTTCACGCAATGGGGCCTGTGACATGCTCACATTGGCAACCACACGTGTACCACTCTTGGCAGTACGATCACCAAATTTTCTTACAACAATATGACAGACAGAGATGAATTAAGAGATAAAGCACTATTTTAAGATTTAAATGGTGGACAATTAGTAATTACACTCTCACTTTCATTGATAAACAAATGAATTGCTTACCTCCTTGAATTCCTCGGACTGTAGCAGTTTTACCAGCATTATCAAGACCCACCATTATTAGTGTCACCTTCCTCCATAAGGAGAAAAAAAAAAAGAAAAAGAAGAAAATGAGATATTTCAAAACTTTTTTTCTCTACATAGACATCACATTAATTTTTAATATACACATAGAAAATTTAGTACAAAGTAGTAGAAAGAACAGGTATCAAAATACGAAGTAGCAGGCATTGTTACAGTTGTGTATCTCGTGTTCAATATGTCATAGAATCACAGAATGATTTGGGTGGGAAAGGAGCTTAAAGCTCATACAAGTTCCAACCCCCCTGCCATGGGCAGGGACACCTTCACTAGAGCAGGTTACTCCAAGACTCGTTCAACCTGGCCTTAAACACTGCCAGGGATGGGGCAGCCACAGCTTCTCTGGGGACCCTGTGCCACCACCTCAGCACCCTCACAGGGAAGAATTTCTTCCCGATATCTAATCTAAATCTCCCCTCTGTTCTCATTAGATGGAAGAGCAGGCATAGGTATGAAATGGTAAGTCCAATACTGTAGAATCATAGAATAGTTAGGGTTGGGAAGGACCTTAAGATCATCTAGTTCCAACCCCCCTGCCATGAGCAGGGACACCACACACTAAACTATGTCGCCCAAGGCTCTGTCCAGCCTGGCCTTGAACACTGCCAGAGGTGGAGCATTCACAACTTCCTTGGGCAACCCATTCCAGTGCCTCACCACCCTCACTGTGAAGAATTCTTCGTTATATCTAATCTAAACTTCCCCTGTTTAAGTTTGAACCCATTACCCCTTGTCCTACCACTACAGTCCCTAATGAACAGTCCCTCCACAACATCCTTATAGGCTCCCTTCAGATACAGGAAGGCTGCTGAGGTCTCCACACAGTCTTCTCTTCTCCAGGCTGAACAGCCCCAACTTTCTCAGCCTGTCTTCATACAGGAGGTGCTCCAGCCCCCTTATCATCCTCGTGGCCCTCCTCTGGACTTGCTCCAACAGCTCCATGTCCTTTTTATGTTGAGGACTCCAGAACTGTACACAATACTCCAAGTGAGGTCTCATGAGAGCAGAGTAGAGGTGCAGGATCACTGTACTGCGAGTTTTACATGAGACAATTTTGCTTTCAACTTTTATCCAACTGTTGAAATTTAATTTCACAGTACTGTAAATTTTATCCTTTTTTTTTGGGGGAGGGGGTAGTGGTCATGGTCTCTTTAACAATTTCTGTAATTTAATTTCCATTCCCCTGTATTTTTGCCATCTCTCTGCCTCGAAGTTGTGCCTGTATTAGGAATTTATTTCTGTCTCAACAAGTGCATCTGAACAACACTATGCAGTATACAAAACTTGTGCAGACAACATCAGATGTTTTAAGTAAGTAGCACTGGTACTCATTGTGCTTTTGTTTCAAGCAGGAGCAATCTAGACTGCAAATATGTAAACGAGTGGTGTTGAGTAAGTGCAATATATAAGCAAACTGGTATACAGGTTAGAATTTATACCAGGATAAGATTTTAAACAAAACAAGAGGAAAAACATATCTACATTTATACCTCAAGTGTTCCCCTTATTCATAAAAACTTAAGAGCAGTCAAAGGAATTCACTTATTTTTATGCCCCTTTAAATGGAAGAATATTAAACCCATTGTTATTTCCGGACTTAAAACTCTAACAGCATCATATATGAAGTGTAATTTATGATGGTTCTTTCAGAAAAGCCAAAAACCTCTGAGAAAAAACCCTAAAAATTAACAGTAGGATCTTAGAAAATTATACTTTTAACAGTAAGCTAAAATCCAAACAGCCATGGACATTTATAAACTCACAATCGTCATATTAGATTGGTGATGCCAGAAAGTTATTCAATCCAACATAGCTCTTTGAACAGCAGCACCTTCTGTGAAACCTAAATAATGCAGCATTGAAGAAAACAGCAAATCCTCCTACATGACTGTGAAGTCTAAATAAACGTGGTGCAGCTTCTATTTCCCTTCCCCATAGTTTCCAGATAGTTTGAAACAAACTACGTTCTATCTGTGCATGTATGCTAATTGGAGAGAAAAGGATGCAGGATGTCAAAGAAAAAGTAACAAATGGGAACAGTAGAATTCCATAAGCAAGAATGGATCACCAGGCTATCCACAAAATGCAGTATTAAGACACTTAGTAAGAAAACTAGTATTACACTGGGGCTACTGTCTACTCTTGGCAACAAAGTTTTTTAACATATTACGCTTCAGAATCTCCAAATGCAGAAACTAAATCAGTAAGATAAAAATCAAATAAACTTTACATAAATATTCTAGCATCATCCATAATGCTCAACGTGAAACAGCATGTGAAGGAGACAATTTTGTGCTTTATATTTTCCTGATGTCGGCAATAAAATACCTGATGATTAACACGTTTAAGTTTAAGCGTAGAAGATGTATTGATTCTCTCTTGGAGAAAAAAAAATACTGGATTTTGTCACAGAATTAAAAAGTCCAAACCAATATTATACAGCAAATAAAGTCAAACGTAGGTGAAATACAGTTTGGAAAGGTCATCACAGAAATGTAAAATACTTTCACATGTTTACCTGACAGGTTCCTGCCACCGTTTTAACCAGCTGCAGCAATTGGCCATTAGACTGAACATCCCTCTTCATTAGCCATCCATAGACAGGAAAGCTACAGAAACAATGTCGAGAGGCCAGAATAACCCGGGAGAGGCTGCAGAGGTCCAGATGTTGTCTTGTCACTGCTAGAAAAAAACCGAAGAAATGCATAGTTAGCCCTTATGTTTAATCAAGGCAAGCCATTTTCCTAGCAGCAGCCTGTCTATTCACAGTGGGTCACATTCAGTCAGTCCCATGATAGTCTCATGCTTCATCTGCCCCCATTTTACATGTCTGGGCAGTAACACAGTACTCATACAAAATAATAATGCAAGATGACTGCTCAGAAGGAAGCCCGCAAGTTAGAGCAGTAAGACACTGATATTTCAGTGCTTGCCTCACTAACACATCCCACAGCTCTGCTGGTTGACCAAAAATAGGGACTAATTACAAGCATGAGTAAGACTTGTAAGAAAGAACATTATGGGATAAGACATTAAGAGCAAACAAAGAAGGTCCTAGCTATTAAGTATAGTCATTTAACTGTTAATTTCTTTTACACAAAGAGATCCCACAACAAGGAAACTGAGTTCTCTAGTGAGTAGTTTGAGGAACTGACAACTTAATATCTAGTAATTGCACTAAATTAAATAGAAACACCAAGCACTTCCATCATTTTACAATCCCACTTCCCACATTTCAAGCAGGATAAAGAAACAGAGAATATTCATCTTTCTGATGTTGCTCTGTGGAACAAACAACAGAGAATAACTGTGCGATTACTTGCATGTTTATTTCTTTGTATGCACACTTAAGCTATGAAACAATAAAGTTTACACAACCCATGTGGCCAAGTGCACAACAGTGCAAAAGCTTTAAAACTCCCTTAATTATTCAGCTGCAATAACCCTACTGAGAACAACAGCAGTTGTCCAGATAAAGGCCTTTCACAAGCAAGCTTTGGGAAATTTTACTTCAGGAGTTCAAATCCACGACCTCCCTAGTGGATGATGTACCAAGTCTGGCTGCTATTTTCTTCACAACAGCCAGTATGGTGCTTTTCTTTATACTTTTGGCTAAACCAGCTGATAACACATGAATATTTTGGCTATTACCGGACAGCGTTTGCACTGCACCAAGGCTTTCTCTCTTTCCCACTCTGTCCTGCTCCTTTCCCCCCCAAGCCAGAAGGCTGGTGTGGGCAAGAGGTTGGGAGGGGATGCAGCCAGGACAGCCATCCCCAACTGACAGAGGGACATTCCATGCTGTGATGTAGCACACAGTAAAAATTAGCTCAGGGAAAAAGAGGAAGAAGGGAGAATGTTCCTGGTTATTGTGTTTGTCTTCCCAAGGAGCCATTAAGTGTGCCGAGGCCGTGCTTCCTGGAAAGTGGCTGAACATCTGCCCAGTGTTCTGCTTAAGCATGCAGCTTCTGCCTTCCCCATTAAACTGCCATTATCTCTACTCATGAGTCTTCCCATCTTCCTTCTATCTTCTCCCCACCTTGCGGGAGAGGGGAGTGAGCAAGTCACTGGGTGCATGCTGTTGGGCAGGGCCAACCCACTAGAGTCCTTCTTGGTGGGGCTAAAGATAATGACAGCTTTGATCTGAGTACATTACAGTTGTTAATTGGCAGGCTCCTGTGATGGTCACTAAGCTTGCTTACTTTACTGCATATTAGAGCCAGTGCTTGTTAGTATTTGGAAAAGGCTGTTTAGGTTGCTCCTCCCTTGGGATAAGGCCAAGTTATTTGTGGGATTATGTTTGGTCAAGGGCACCTGGTGGGTTTTGTGGAAGAATGTGGAAATCCAGTGTGTAACTCCAGAAGATTTAATCTCAGGGGAAAATAACTCATTATTTGAGTTGTATGTTACAGGAACAGGACAGCAGGAACTACTTGAACCAAAGGAGGATGAGCCTTGTATGGAACCACGTGATGACTCAGCTCAAGTGGGTCTTGGCACCTAACAGTCCAACATGCCACCTCCCCTGCCCTGAGTGCCCACCTCCAGAAATGGAGCCCAATTCATCAGCTGTTCCTATTTGGG
>NW_009934350.1:0-17202 GCF_000696875.1 Nestor notabilis
GACTGCTGTAGCTGAACCCAGGACATCCAGCAACCCTCTTTACTAGCACTGACAATTTAACAAATATTTCCATTCCACACCATGGCTGTACTGGGCCCTTTCGTAGCCAGTCTGTGCTGAATGGCCACAATGCATTCAGAAACTAAGAATGCCTATAAATATTTCACTGTCCATGACCTGAAATTCCAGGGTAACCCCTAAAATTCAGTGGTCATTTGGGGTCATTCATCACTTAAATTCTGCAGTGGGAGCAAGGGATCTAACCCTGTCTTTGAACCTTGGACCTGTACCAGGAAGCAAGAAGGCAGTCACAACAGTGACACAGTATTACACACAAAGGTATGATTTCTAGTTCCCTAGCCACAAATGTATGGAAAATATTTTGAGTACATATAACTGTTCTTGGTCCCTTTTTCAGTCTTGGCTTTACATACCTCTCACTGGTCATTCCTGCAGATAAATACCGTGCTAGATGGACTTTTGTTCTGACCTGGTACACAACTTCCTAAATGGCTGTAGGATCTAGACCTAGCTTTTCAAAATTTTCCGGGTCTGGAAGCACTGGAAAAATAGAAAAGAAAAATAAATGCTATCAATGTAGTAACATTTTCAAGTTTGTTTTGTTTTTTATATGATAACCAGAAAACTACTAAATAGTCACAGAGTGACGAGGAAAAGCAGAGGGAAAAAGGAAAGGAAAAATCCTTGATAGCTCATTTTATTTCCTACAAGGCAGAAAGGGATTAAGGGAGCATTAAAATTATCTTAAGAAGTTAAAATAAATGCTAAGAATGCTTAGCAAAACAAAATGCTGTTTCATTTTAAATCTACAAGAGAAAATCTGCTTTTTTTTTTTTTTAAATTCATTAAGAATGAATTAAACGAATTCAACTCATTCAGGAGCTAACCTCTTCATTTCAGTCTAACCCCTCCACATCAGAGTGTCGGATGAAGGGGACATGGACGGAAAAGAAGAGAGGGCTTCCTGGAGTGCTTTGTGCCGAGGCTATTTTGGGTTGCATAGCAGCTGGTGGGCAACTGTGGGCAGCATCTATAAGCTATAGCAACGCTTGGGGTGATGGCCAGCAGCCGTGCCAGCCCTTGGATCAGTCCTGAGGCCCAGAAATGCAAAGACATCATGAAGCCGTCTTCCTCCCTTGTCTTGTGTTGAGCCTCCTGGGAGGCGCAAGACAAAACCTGGCACTGGTGTTCTTCTTGATCTCTATCAACCAGACCTTCCACACCCAGAACTCACAGAGACATTCACTGCATACGCATTCACAGAATTGGACCAATATGTTTCAGAGATCACTCTATACAGTCAGGACAACAACAAACTCTATATGCACATCAGCTCTTTAGAATATCTGCTGGAACAATATCAGATTGGTAGGCAGGATGTTTCGTCCAACAAAGTCTGGTTTTCAAACCAGAAACATTTGATAACAGTGCTTCCTTAGCGTGCTGCAGAAGATTGCTTTTGCTAAATTCAGGCACTAACAAGCACTGCTGAGCTGTTCTATTTATGGGATACGTGGCACGGTGAGAATGCACTTTCTGAAACAAACTGTTTAACACAACAATGTGTGCAAATACAAGGACTGAACATGATCTGGTACTTGTGCAATCACTGACTAAGACATTTTCTCTCGAGTCGATTCATGTTGACAATGTAAATATGAAAGTGAGGAGGTTCTGGGAGGTGCAACGCAAAGTCAGCGCCACTGGTACCAGAGCAGGCAGTGCTGGTCCATGACTGCCAGCAAATGTGCATTTCAGCATCTCTCCTGCTGGAACAAGACGAATGTGACCATCAATCCCTGGCTTCTGAATAACTAAACTCAAAACAGTTGTCAAGAAAAAAAACCAACAAAACTAATCTTTTCTTCAAGTGGCTGCCATACCTGACGTAGACAAAATACCAAGCAGGTGAAATATGTGAAGTTTTCTCTACAAATCTCTAACTGCAGAGCATTCGGCCACGGCTCTCCCAGATTAGTGAGAAGGCCAGCAGCTCACATCAAAGAGCAGCCTTTGCTCTGCAGCTCCAGCCTGACAGCTGTCAGCTTCATCAGTTGGAATTTAAACCGTCCCCAAACCTGCCTCTGTCTGGGAGCAGGCAGCCCAACCTGAGGTCAGGCTGGACTCATTCAGAGCCCAGTGCTGATCGATAAGTGTTTTTCCTCCCATTGGCATCTGCAATTTGGCACCTATGCCAGAGAGAAGACAGCACTTGCTGGCATGTCATGGGTCTGCTCCAAGGGCTCTTTGCTACTACCACCACCCCGGTAGGTGATACCAGGGACCTAAATGACTGGAGAACCTGGGAGCCCCAGCAGCAGACTCCTGCCTTGCCTGCACAAAGCTCCAGCCAGGTGGCACCAGTGCAAGGCTGGAATTGGAGTTGCATGGTAAACCTTGCATGACATGACCTCACTGGAGACTTCCTCCCTACAGGATTGCTGGGGGACATGGTAAAGCTGACTGTAATGTTGATTTTTCTTACAGGACTGCAGTGGTGTGCTTATGTCAGATGCTGAGCACTGCTGGTTGCAGGACTGGTCCCCCCACTTCAGGGACTGGGAATCCTGCCTGAAGTCATCAGTAAAAAAGCAAGTTAAAAAGCAGTTTTCACTAATCCCCAGTTGGTTGCACCACATGAGAGAGCAGCATTTGCTCCAGAGAGATCCAAAGTGAGGACTTCAGGGCTCTAGGAGATTTGGGCTGCAACTTGCAATGGTTTAATCATTGGTGCTTATGTCAATTCTCTACGCTTTAAGTTTCATAATGCTCTCATATTAAGTACAGTTACCTCATGTCACAGCAGAACTGAATGCTGCTTCCAAAATAACCTTAAATGAAACTCAAATGGTTGGATGTGGCTGGTCTGCTTGGACAGCAGTTTTGGAAAGTGTTACATATACGTGTGTGCATGTGTGTGTGAAGGGGTGTATATGGGATATCTGATACAAAGAATTATTGGAAATCTCTGTTTGCCTCCACTTCAAGATTCATTGGCACACCTCAAGGTATAGCTAAGGTTGGGATTTTTGCTATTGTACCAACAGTTGCACCAAGATGTTTGGTTCCTGAATGATATCCCTTCCACAACCTTACCCTGCATCAATCTTCTTCATGGTTTGATTTCCTCTGATCTCATTGCGCTTAAATATATCTTGAGCACAAGGAGGCACACCTCTTGGAACCTGGTTGTACTGATTCCTGATCTCAGGCAGTCCTGCAGTTAAGAGGCATCACACTTGCACAGGACCAAGGGTTCAAGTGCAATGAAAGCATGCAGTTTAGAGTGGAGGCAGTTGCTTCCACATTGGTGGGCATTTCCAGGGCATTTCCATATCCAGGAAAATTGCCATGATTCCACCCAAAATTGAGTGTAAGTTTTTTCTTAAAATATCTACATGACACTTAGTATCATTTAGCTGCTTTGAGTTTTCTTGTCTCACCTCTCTAACATTGGTTATTTTTCAGCTTGTCTTTCTGTAAGTCTCCAAAATTGGAAAGGATAGTGGCAATTATTTTGCCTCACCTCCTGCACTGAACAGGTAATAGAGTTTCATCAAGACCTCTGTTGAGTCTTTAATCTCTGAGCTAAGAAATACCATTATGTGAACATTTTACTCCAGATTTAAAGACTTGTGAGGAAGCCACCACATTTTTATGTGTAAGCACATATGTGGATGTGTGTGCACACATTTCTTTCAGCATCTAAAGCATTTACAGATTTTCCAACAGGAATGACCTGAAAAGGTCCCATTCCAGGAAGGAATTGTGAGATAAGCTTCTGTAGTGAAGTGAAACAAATACATGGAATATGTATTGAAAGCCCACTTCTGATACGACTCATTAAGTAATGGGCTTTGTGCAGTGAAAGAGTGTAGTCCCATTTGTTAATGACTGCAGATTGATGCAAGTGGTCTGTCTGCACATAGCTATCAGCAGTGCTCCTAGGACCAGAGGCAGATGCAGAATTGCTTCCTAACATGAAAACAAACAAACAATTCAAATGAGCTATCTTGCCCAGGGCAATTTGGAGAGGTACAGAGGAGCAACAAAAGGTTTGATCTATCTAACTACAGATAATCTAGTTATCTAGTTGTTGTAGTTTAACCTCAACTGGCAACTAAGCACCACACAGCCACTTGCTCTCCCGTTCCACTTGCCCGCTGAGACAGGGGAGAGAATCAGAAGAGTAAAAGTGAAAAAGCAAACCAAACTAAGTAATTCATTCACCACTTCCCATGGACAGGCACGTGTTCAGCCATCTCCAGGAGAGCAGGGCTCCACCAGGCATTACAGTCACTTGGGAAGACATGCCATCACTCTGAATGTGTGTGTCCCCCCCTTTCTTCTTCTTCCCCAGCTTTATATGCTGAGCATAATACCATATGGTATGAAATACCCCTTGGGTCAATTAGGGTCAGCTGTCCTGGCTGTGCCACTTCCCAACTCCTTGTGTACCCCCATGCTCCTCACTGGTGGTGTGGGGTGAGGAGCAGAAAAGGCCTTGGCTCTGTGTAAGCACTGCTCAGCAGTAACGAAAACATCCCTAAGTTATCAATACTGTTTTCAGAACAAATCCAAAACATAGCCCCATACTAGCTACTGTGATGAAAATTAATCCTATCCCAGCCAAAACCAGCACACTATTAACCTTGTTCCCAGTACCAAGAACAACAAGGCCCATGAGATATACAAAGCTGTCAAGGTCCATGAGATATACAAAGCTGTCAAAGCTCTTTTTACTTGAGAAGTAAATTGTGAGCATCTATGGGAAGGTTACGTGAGTACTCACATGCAGAAGTTGACCTATGCTCTATTTTTACGTACACATCCAGGTTTGGAGAGAAGGCCAACCAAACAATCAAGGAAGCTAAAATGATGACAAAATTGTCACCTGAAAGATTTAAACAGCACAGCTTTGTTTGTCACAGAGTATCAAAAGTTCAAATGAACATAACTGCAACTCTGGTTGCAGAGATTAATATATGTTGCATATAAACTCATGGTGTTTGTAACACCTGAAACCATTCAGCTGTGCTGGGGAGAGGCTAGATGTAGTACGTAAGAGGGTATGCAATGCTATCAGTTCTAGGGGTTATGGTAGTGACTTAAAACATCTGTTTCAGATACAGTTAATTTCACTTACTAAACAGCATGGATTATACTAGCTACAGAATTTGCTTGATAAAATATAATTTAATCTAGCAAGGTTCATTCTGTTGGGAAAATATTATGCATTTTGACTTCTAGAAAATATTAAGTTCATGCAACTAGGTTGAGTTCTCTGTTAACTTTGGGGTTCACATTGTAACTCCGTTAGCTTATTCACAAGGACTACTCATTTAGATCCACACAGCAGACCCTTAAAGCACCTCATAATATCTCCAAACGTGACTATCCTGTGCCTGGAGCACCTTAAAATTTTCCCCAAATCCTCACTGCATCCACTCTTAGGCACTTTGACCGCTTGCTCTTCTCTCAGCAGATCTGCATCACTCTCAAGACCTGCTGCTTCACTCATACTTATGTCCGCCTGTGGCTACCTTGCCCTGCAGAACACTGCAGAGCTGCAGCTTATTAGGGTGAGGGACAGAGCAAGAGTCTCCTGACAGCTCCATTCACGATGCAGGATGGTCTTTGCAAAGGAAGCCAGTTATCAAACTTTTCTCAGCGCTACGCCATGTGCTAGCATGTCACTTTTCAGGACTCCAAGTGCATACTTTAACAGGCCATGGCTCAAATCTTACACACTGGTAAGACATCCTTCCCCTTTTGACACCAAGGAAATGCTGATTTCAGACTATAAGATGCCTTCCCAGCCATCCAGTTTTAGGTTTCAGCTGGTACGAAATGAAAGCACCCTACTGGATCAGAACAAACCAGTTGCAGATGTTCCACACTGTGAAGTACAAGGAGCTCACTGGATAAATTTGTCTTGCCATAGATGCTAGAATTAGGTTGCCATAATTGCTTGTTACCTGAGTGTTTCAGATTCACTATCTAGGAGACCACTGAGCACTGGTGAGGGCATACCTGGAGCAGTGTGTCCAGTTCTGGCTCTTCAGTACATGAGAGACATGGACATACTGGAGAAAGTCCAATGAAGGGCTATAAAGATGATGAAGCATCTCTCCTATAACAAAGGCTGAGAGGGCTGGGACTGCTTAGTCTGGTGGTCCCACTGATGGGACCAGAAGCAATGGGCACAACCTAAAATCACAGGAGACTGTCATCATCAAGAAACACTTTTTTTACTGTGAGGGTAATTAAGCACTGAAGCAGTTTGCCCAGGGAGGTTGTGGAGTCTCCATCCTTGGAGATATTCAAAAGTCATCTGGACACAGTCCAGGGTAACTGGCTCTGGGTGGCTCTGCTGAGCAGGGGAGTTGGACCAAATGAGTTCTCTGCCAACTGCTATCATTTTGTGATTCTGTGAAGATGCTGCCCACAAATCTATTGTCAGCCTGTGAATTAGACTGGCAGGGACATCACATTTTCAGTGCTTATAATCTGGTGTAAACAACTTTGCCTCTTTTGAGCCCTTATTCCTTTTACTGTCTTTGTTATCTTTTCGACTGTCACTGGTTTTGGGACAAGAACTACTTGAGCTTGTGCAGTACTTTTTGCAACAGGATGATGCTCTCAGTGAAGTCTTTTGATAGACAGTGGAATGTTGAAAACACAAAGAGAAAATGGAAATCTGATGTTAGGTACTGATCACTTCATTTTTTCCCCTACTTTGGAAATAAAACTGAAGACATTGTTTCATCCACCTTGGCTTCCCATCAAAGCCAAGTTAAAGGATGTTGCTGCAGCTGTGAGTCTGAAATCAGACCACATGAACAGCCACCGAGCAAACAGCCATGCAGCCAGTCTGCTCTTGTCCCTGGGATTGCCCAGGGGTGCAGAACATAGGCACTCGCCTTCATAGACCCCAGCTGCCACTGTTCTCCCTGGACAGCAGGGCACAAAGTCGGCACACTGGCCAGCAGGTGCTGCATGGTATAGTCTCCATACAACCTTCATATGGACACCTCTAGTCCTCTGGTGTCTCTCAACTCATTAATTTTTCTTGTTTAAGCAGATGAGAAAATGGTGGGGTTTGTTGTTTTTTCTAACAGGTAAAAATCAACCTTATTCTGTATTGTTAAATGAATTTTTAATCATCTTGCAGCTATTGAAAAGAATTTTCAAGATATTTTGCTGTTTGAGGTTGAAAAGTGTTCTTGTCTTGAAATACTTTGTATACTTATTTTCATTGTCTAACTGAATCAGTAAGCTGATGTGTGACTTAAACATAATGACTGCGTTTTTAAACCAGTAAAAACTTCAAAGGAGCACGTTCATTGCAGACTACAAAACTGTCCTAGAATATTCACTGAGATATTCTACATCAGGAAACATATACATATTCATTAGTTTTTATTTATCTTCAAAACACTACTGTTCTGAAAGAGCAAATCAAACAGAAGTCTAAAAAGCCTTTGTATTCAGCCAAGATTCTTCACAGGAAATGATTAGTATTACTGCAGTTGTACTGAGTAGACAGGATTATTAATTAAGACATATTGGTTTGCTCTGGTGCGCTCTATCCTCAGCAGAAGATCTGTCAGGTTATTGTGGTTTGTACAAAAGTTCTCTCTGCATACCATTTCTCATGTTTTCTCAAATAAAAACTCACTCAAGGTCTTCACGCTTTCAAACTTCTCAAGGCTGTATTCACCGGAAACAATGGCAAAATTCCTACCCGCCACAATCTTAACAGACTCAGTATAGAAATATATCTGTTACGCATTTAAAAGTATCTTGCTGTCCCCTCAGCAGATAACCACACAGCTTGTTTTATGGGCCTTCAAGTCTGGGAACAACTGCCAGCAGTCTGTGTTCTGTGAAACAACAGTCTTCAGGAGACTCGTGTTTGATTTGCCACAGAAATGAAATCTAATCTCCTAAAGAGAGGAACAATAAGTCAACAGTCCCATAAAAGGTTGAGATTTAGCGGAGAGGAATTAAATTTTACCATAAGGTCAAACTTCTTGTGTGATCTTGCACAAGACTCTTGTGAAGGTCTACACTGCAGTGTCTGGGAAGCAATCTGACTGTGGAGAACTGGTGTATCTGGAGCCTCATGCTGTTGTGGATGGCCTGTTTCTGGGTCCTGAGCCAGGTCCAAATGTGTTCATGCTGGTATCTTTATGCTGATCTGCATTGTAACCCTGAGGGTGTATCTGTAGTCACCGACTTGAGAAGACTGGAAAATTATCCTACACTGGGTCCTGTGGCACTAGACTCCTAGCAATTCCTGAGGTAGCTCAAATATCTCTGCAGACCACTAGTCCTCCTGTCTCATTTTATTCCCCATTTTAAAATGGGGATGACAGTGCTGACTGGTGAGGTGAGTCTGGCCACCCTGTTTTGGCAGTAACGGAGTTCAGTGAGCTGGGCCATTCATCCCCAGGGCCAAAGGGTAGTCTCTGGTGTCCCCTGTCATCTGATGTCTCAGTGTAATCTACACTGATGCAGGTGTAGTCATTCTCTTCATTTTAGGCCTCATATGTTTTTTAAATAATGATCCTGTGGTAGATGGTGTGAAGTGAGATTGCACTGACTGAACAAACGGCCTGTGAATGCAGCACAACCCCAACACTTCCTGGCAGCGCTGATGCCTAAGAGAAGGAAATCTCTTTTTTCCCTAAAATAAAACTGCAAAGAAATATTAACGATTTGATTCATACTTCAATGAAAAGCAGTAAAGGAGATATTTATTCTGTTTCTTGAGCTACTTTTTCCAGTAGTTGCTTAAAGTGGAACTGAATACTGATTCTTAATCTTCTTCCAACTTTGACCAAAGTGATGCCCTTATGAGATCTTTGTGCTTCATTTCACCCGGAGACTCTTATTGAGGATGGAATCTGCCTTTTCCTACCTGTTCCTTTTGACTGTCCTTACCTCAAAGACTTCACAAAGTAAACATACAAAGCAAGACAACCAATATATTTAAAAAACAGTCACGAGGATCATAAAGGAACAAAAGGGCAATAATGAGAACTGAAACAGTCACTGTCACAGCATGCCAGCTCCGCATAATACAAGATGCACATTTTATGTCCTAAAGGAAGCACAGCCACTTCAGCATTGTGTAAAAGTGTTCTGGGGTAAGCACAGGTCACAGCAACTCTTCTGCTACCCATCATACACTCAACACACAGTCCTCTGCCTTTCAAGGCTGCAGACTGCATTAATATAAACTTCTTCCTGTAAATGCCTATTAAAATTTGTCTTTCGTACAAAGTATTCCAGCTGGAAATTTCACAGATAATACTTGGTCTGAAAAGTGAGCATCAAGTGCCTTTTGGATGGTTTTTGGCTTTTTTTATTCTTCCCTCAAAGTGAAAAACATTTTGGTCTCAATGGCAAATATCAAAGCATTTAATTAATATTCTGATCTTTCCTCTGTCAAGCAGACAGTAATTCAGCCAAATCCCTGTGTCCAGGAAAGCCAGCATTATCATCAATAACTTGACATGACTATCTATGGTTTGAGTTCTGTTGTGCTTAGCTGGAGCTGTCTTCTTTTTACAGTATTGTATAGTTCTGTACCTTTGTTTTTTATTTTTCAATTTTCCTTAATCTACAAGTCTTGTAAGCATCCTTTCCCTTGTTTAGGTTCTCCGTAAGACACTCCTCACACCCAATAGTGGGAGGACATACACAAAACTGTCACACTTTCAGCTCCTTTGAGCTTCTTAGCCTGGAAGTTCCCTCTGCAGTACAGGTCATCTCTGAAGAAGTGAAAGATCGAGCCTAGATGGATGCTGTACAATACTCCACGGGTCAAGCTGTGACAGCACAGAGACATCCACAGCAACACAGAGTCTTATACTGAGCCTCCTACAGTGAACAACCTCTTGGTTTCTTCTGGACTCCTCTGGGTGATATGTAGTAAGGCTGGTGCTAAAGGTTTGCACGTATAAAAAGATGTTGCTCTGAAATAATGAAAGTGTTTAAAATTCCTTCGGATAACACTATCATGAAGAGCTCACAACATGCGCATGGAAAAGAGTCGGAAGGAAATGAAAGCAGAGAAAGGTGTTGTGTCTTGAAGAAGGTCACAGAAAAGGTTGGTAGCACAACTCAGAACAGAAACCAAGTGTTCTGGCTGGGATTTTTGTAACAAGAAAGCACTGTCTCTCTTCTCATAGTGCTCTCAAAGCATAATGATGAAGTAACTGCTGAGGGGACCAAGTAAAGCCAAGCATCAGTCAGCCACCTTTCCAGTAAGGAAATTCCAAGAAATTTTGGCAGGTGTCAAGCAATCTCTTCCCTAGAACGCAGCACCAAACTATGCTGTGGCATGTGCAACACCACAGCATTGTATCAGCAATACCTGGCAATGTCCTTTGACGAAGTCACTCACATTAGATGGCGTATTCAGATGCACACAACATCAAAAGCAATAATAACAAAAGTAACAGCTGTAGAGTCACCCCTTATGGACTGGCCATTTTCCACAGAACTGTTTTACCTCTAGCCATTGTTTTTAATTCAATTCTTATTTAAAGTCTAAAGGACTTTTCCTTCATTATTTTCTCATATTATACAAAGTATTCCAACAGCTGCTGCAAGCTGAATACCATGTTAACAGTAAATAATTTAGTAAATATATGCCCATATTGACATTGAAAGAAAACCTAACTGCATCACTGTACTGTGTGTTTTTATTATACTGCAAGTACAGTTTCAAACATAATAGGATTTATTCATAGCATATTTACTCCGCTGAAGTGAGCATAAATATGTAAATGTCTAAGGCTTAGACTGGGAGTTGTCTACTGCTGCTTTCAAGTCATGCAGCACTCTCCGCGCTCTAAATGCAGGCTGACAGCAGAAATGGCAGAACTGTACTTCCAAGGAAAGTATTACAGAAGGATCAAGCTTGCATATCATTACCTTACCCCTGACTTTTAATACAGAATGACAGTGGGGACACAGTTGTAGCTTTCACACTACTTTAATGGAACAACTACACAGAGCGAGCAAGGGAGCACACACTGCTGATTGGGGCAGCTCACACCAGAGTGTGATTAGAAGGAAGAAAAATCCCTTTTTATAAGATACCGTTCAGATGTACAAAGCAAAATAATTTCGCGCTGAAATACGTGTAAGTGATGGGGGTTGATTTTGTTCCCCAGTTGTCAGGGAAGGACAGCAGAGTGCCTGCTAGCAGCACTCAAGTAAAATCTTTTTCTGAGTGAAAAAAATTATGAAGTATGTGGTGGGAAAGTTATTTTACTGAAGCCAGCAGATGTAGCTCTTTTAGCTTCTCTGGAGTATGAGCCATCAGAGATCCATTTCAAAGGCTTGCAGGCATGAGAAGCTACACCAAGGTGAGGGAACTCTGTATGGGGTACATTAAGGTGAGGGAACTCTGTATGGGGTACATTAAGGTGAGGGACTGGGCTTACGGCTTTCTCTGAGGCACAAAGCTCAACCAGTTTTCAAAGTTGCAAATAAATAAATAAAAAGACACAGCAGAAAAATTGCTCACAAAGCAATTACCAAAGGGCAGTTGGAGCAAGAGAATAACCCCAGCTTCACAGCTGGGATTTCAGGTCTAAGCAAATATTTGAGTAATTGTCTTTAGCTGTGTACACATTTTAATTCACACCTTTCCACTCACTTATTGCTTCTGTGCCAGCTACTTTTTTTAAAAAAGTAAATCAATTGCCCATAAAAGGTGTCAGATTGTCAACAATGGAAATGAAATCCCCTGGTTATTGAACAAACAGGCTTGGAACAGCACTACAAACTTCCGCTCACTGCCGAGGCAATTTGCCTCTCGTGTAACCTGGAGGGTAGCCCTCATTATAATTGCTACTTAGTCCTGGCTTGAATTGCTCCAAGCACTTCTAATACAATCTGATCCCTTCAGACCCTGCTTTACTGCCCCTGTTCAAGCATGAAGAATTCAAGCTGAAACAGGTGCGGAGCAGGATGATTAATACAATCTGGGGAACAGGGAGTCTTTCACAAGCAGAGCTGCCAACACTATCAATTTATGTGGTAGACAACTGCTTTGGGCGGTAACCTACTGGATTTCCAGTATCTGGCAACTTAGGTTCTTGGATGCCTGGAAATTCAGGAGGATTTCACAAAGGACACGCAAAGCACCTTGAGGTAGAACAAACAGTGAGTGACATGTCCCTGATCCCCAAAGGGATATGGAGTCAGTTTGTGATTGTCGCTTCTGGACCTACAAGGGCAGAACAGCCCAAGGAGGTCTCGGTTTACACAGTGCGGTAAAGGCTGTGTAAAGCCCTGTCTGAGCTTACCCAGGGAAAGAAAGGAGAAACACTGGGAAGAAAGAGATGTTACTTATACTAATAAGTGATAGTATCAGCATGTAAGACCAAACAAGTATGGACTGGCCAAGGATACACACTGTAAACTGGAAGATCTCAGGTAATTATTAGCATAAGGATTTTGCACAACAGCCTTCCTCTAAGGGAGGGCAAGCAAAAGAAACTTGGACCTGTATGAAAGGATTCTATAAAAAAATATTAAAATCCCGTAACATGAGGGATTAAATCTGCTAAATCCAAAGATCCTGTCCCGGTTTTGACCACACAGTAGCCCTTACATGCCTTTTTCATAGAAAACCATTTGATCTTCTCTCCTTTCTCTGTAATTTCCTCTGTGTTCTTCCCCACTGAGCATTAGCATTATTTTGTGTTTTCCAGTGTGTTGATTTTATTTTAACTGCAAGTCTTTGCATTAGCTGTGATTTCTTTATATGTTTTCTGCTTATATGTCTTCACATCACACAAGTAAAGGACCAGAGATTTTGGCATCATTTAGCTTAGTGGACAACACAGTCATTAGAAGAACTGTCTTGAAATTATGTGTGTCTGTCATTTTCTTCTGTTGTGTAATTCAATTTTTTCTGAAGTTTACAACATAATCACAATTGTAGCCCTCTGAAATCAGAAACAAATGAATCTGTTCTGTGGCCATGGCATCATGGAGTCACTGGAAAATCTCCTGCAGATCAGAAGTTAAATTTCCATTTAAGCTGAAAGCTGGTGCAATGTGAATAAAAACTATATAAATCTTATTAATTTCACCAGTGAAGGCCACTGGTAACATTCCTCCCTGTTACAACCTTACTTATAAAAGTCCACCTGAATCTTTAATACTAAGCCATGAAGAAAAGACAACAACCTAGAACTTAAAAAATAAGGTCTTTTCAATTAACAGTTTAAAAACAGGAGAAGCCACCTTATGTACCTTTTCCTTATCTTTCAGATAAAGACCTCTTGGGTAAGCTTGGTAAACCCTTATCTGCTAGACAAAGGACCACTATGATGGGCCTTATCGCTTAATTAAATCCTAGTACTATGTACAATGAAGTCAATAATTTGTTACACAAGATAGCACTTCAAATCGTGGCTGCGTTGGATAATGCATCTCTATCGGTTCCCTGTACCACAGCACGATGTAAGGGCTTGTGTTCCATAACCTGCTCCTGGGCTGCAAGGAACTCATTACAGAAAAGGTGCTCAGCTTAGCAAGGACGGCCTGTGATAAACAAATCTGTTGGATTGACTAGATAAACTAAGGTCCCCTGATGAAACTGATTTGATATGTAGGGCCTAATTCTGTCAGTCTTCCTTGTAAGGAATTCCGTTGAATGTGAAAGATTTGTGGATTTTGGCCCAAATAAAATACTGATGCCGTGGATCACTGTAATGAAAAAATAGTGTAACCAAAGTTAATGCTAGAAGGTGTTGTGAAACCTGTAGAACAAACACAGCTACTGAAAAAAACGCATGATAAGGTCTAAATCCTGACCATCCTTTTACTCATTACAGTTCACATCACTCATTGCATTTACACCCACACATATCTGGGAGAAAAAGGAAACTGATCAATAATAGCTATAGCAACTATCACTAGATATCATCCTGGCAAGGTCTTCCTGAATACTAAACCCAGTTCAAATGATTCTCTTTTCCACACAAACATATTTGCATAAAGAAGTCTAATAATTGCAATGCTTCATTTCACTAACTGGCTTATTGGTAATGTGCTAGAGTAATCTGTTCCTGAGTTTAGTGAGTGACAACATTTTTGTACATAATAATAATAATATGGATAATCCATAAAATTGGGTGCATTCTACCTCCAAGTCTCTGAAGGACTCCATTATAGCCTAAACCCATTACCTATTACTTGACATTGCAATATGTACTGAATCTCTACAACCCAGGAGGCTTCTTCCGGTAAATGTGGAAAATTTTAGACCTGAGATCTGCTACTGGCTCTAACCTTATTCAGCGCTATCAAAATAGAGACTCTCTGGTTGGGATTTATTCCCCTTCAGTTTTATCAAGACAGGTCTCCCACAGCTAAGAGATTCAGCCCATCCAGTGTAAATAAACAGAGGAGGTTCACACAGTGAGCTTAGGTTAGGTATCTAACTTTTAGCCAATTAGAGCTAAGGAGCATTTCTCTAGAGGAGTATGAGCATGGTGTAGCAGTATGAATGTGAGCTGCAGCAGTCCTATGACACAGATGTTTGTCCAACGAAGGACGGGGCATCAAGATTCTTGGGTGCTCATTAAGACAAAAGGTCCGAACGCAGATCTTGTTCATACTGAAGATGCCAATTTTTTTGAAGGGTGCTATCTTTCGTAATATATGCCAGTGATATGCTCAGAACTACACTGTTAATGTTAAGCAGAGACAACTCCTGGCCACTGGGATAAACAGGAGTAAGCATAAAATTACCTAAATCATGCCAACCAAAATCCTCCCTGTTAGGGCTATTCTGTAAATTTAGCATTTCCACACATTTACAGGGTCTGTTACAATCACATTCATGCTTTCATAAAGCTGAGGGCATAAGAAACTGCTTCCAGAAACCACCAGTATTGAGGCCAGGCTAAATATGCTCTAAGTTGCTAGAGCTGTGTGCAGTTCTTGGATTTCACAGCTGGGTACTTCTAGCAAATTGTACTCCTTTCTGTGCATAGTCCCAAAGGATTTTCCCATAAATGCATAGACCTAGTTCTTGCATGTCTGGCAAACTCTTCCTGTATGCTTGCCAAGTTCTAAAGGGCAAGGAATCAACAGCTGATAATTTATGCCAGGAACCTACAATGATCCAAATTCACCCCTCATGTAATTCTGGTAAAGCCAGCAGAGTGCCAGGGGAGAAGTTGTTGGCTTAGCAAAGTAAATTTTCACTGACATTTGAGGACTACACAGTATCAATTAAAGCAGAGCTAATTATTGCTACTATTATTTGCATTTCAGTAGTTCCCAGAGGCTTTTAACAGGATTATAGCCTTCTGGTACAAGGAGTTCTTAGGAACATAAGCTCTGATCTGGAAGTTCATGTATGAAAGCTGACATTTAGAACCTGTGCACGATGCCTCTATGTTCAGTGGGGCTCCACAGAGAACTGGGCTTTGCTCACAGGTATGTGCCACAAGAATATGGGCCACAGAAGTTGCTTGTGATGCTCTGAAGTTTGCCTAGAGCCATCAAATGTCCTTCTGCTCTTTACAGAGTGGAAGGGGCCAGCCTGGCCTGAGTCCAGAGAAAGCAAGCCCTTCCCAAAACTTGGTATTTGCGTAAGGCCAACGATGCCGTACACTGGCTCCTTGTCAGAAAACCTTGGGAAACATTCCTAACTTTTACTTACTTTGATATATTTATTATGGGGTACCATTCCCTTTGCCTTAGAATGAGGCATTGTAGACATTTTCCACTATATCCTGAGTCATTGTTGAAAGGAAGGACTGCCTTACATTTGTCAGCTTTGCCCCAATTCCCTTGCTGCCCCTGACACCAGATGGGCATCCTGATGAAACAAAGCAAAGCTTGGTCACCAAGATGTCCAGTATCCAGACTGAAAAAAAAATTAAAAATAAAATGCTGTACATTTTCGTAATGCAATATTTTGTAATGTAATAAAACCCATGTTTAACACCTGGATTCTTCTGGTGTTTATTGATTTCTTTCCTCTAGACCCCTAAAATATATTGCAAACACTGGGGTCCAGCACAAATACCCAGGCTTCTGCATGCTGCCCTCAGTTCAGAACCCAAGCTACAGCCCAAACCTCCCTGCAGCCAGTTAGAGCTAGTAATGATCTATGTATTTCACACTATACTTCAACACTGTATGTGTTCTGTTGAGATTCTGATCTGTGGTGGGTGACCAGCCTTCTAGGGACTCCACATGTGACACATTAATAACACACTTGACAGACACATTGCTTGTTGAGACCATTTCTCACCACACAAGCTCTCCTATGCTCCACCCTAGCAGCTGTTTCAGGGGTCCTTAGGTCACATTGCTCTGAAGACATTACAGATTAAATAAGATGCATCAAGTGGATTGTACACAAGAAGGCAGATACACTGCAATAAGTGGAGAAATAAGTAACAAGAATGGGGAAGGAAAAAGCACTAACAGCACAGCAGTAACAAAATCTGATACACATGAACACTGCCTGCAGCTCTGAAACTACAGCTAGTCCAGAGGCTGTAACCCACTCAGAATGTTTTATGTTCAAAGTTTATCACAACAGACTTTTTCATATATTTTAGTTGTTTTAACCTCATACTGTTCCCTCTCCTTAAGTAAGCTATTTAGCAGTTTTTACAGTCTTTCCTATTTCCTACTCTCCTTTGCCGTCTGGGGAACATGCTCAAAGAGAAAGCATATTTCACCTGTGTATACCCTTTAAGAGGTACTGCTGCTACTGCCAACAGGTCACAGATCAGGCCCACTGGCACTTACAAAACAGTGAATTTGCTTCTTCTCTACTTGTGTGTACACTTTAAATCCAGAATTTCCGGTCAGGTGTGACAGAACATTTGCTGCACCACAGGATGTTGCTGAAATAACCCAAGACCTGTTCAGTGTCCAATCTGGAGGAACTCATCCAAAGACAGGCTTAACTTTGAATGGAAGATGGTGCCTTGGAGTTAGACGTGACTTTCAGAGGTTCACCATAGCAGGTTATAAGCCAAACCCACAACCTGAGCACCCATCTCAGCCAGGCTGCATGTTAGTAAAACTCTAGTCTGGTTTTGCCAGACCAGAGTGAAAGCTCACAAAGAGACAACCATGGTTAAAAAATAAGACAGAAGTATATTTTCTGTAGGG
>NW_009934350.1:17233-19790 GCF_000696875.1 Nestor notabilis
ACTTGCTGTTGATAACACTGTTCTTAATAACTTTGTTTTAATCCTAGGGGTTTAATGGAATTAAACTTGGAAGTCTGCTTTACTGGATTTCTGACTGGTGATTTCTAACCATTTGAGTGTGCATGCAAAAATAAATAATAATTTAAATAAAAAACAAAATAAGACCAAACCAAAACAGATAAAAAATGCATGTGCCTGTTCCAAAACTAAGTTACTAAGTATTCTGGGAAAAAAATTTAACATCCAAAACCAGTGTAAATAAAACTGATGACTACTGGCATTCAAACAGCTTAATGTAGAGGTCAGGACACAATAATCTTTACTGAATGGTTTAAAATAATCAGGGAAAAAGAAAAGAAAGTTGTTTAACATTGTTCTCCCTAGCTTAGAGGGAAATCTGAAGCAGCAGATGCAAGGCAACCTGCCCTAGTAATGCAGCAAGCAAGTGCAGAACCAGGATTAAAGGTTTCTTGAGTTCTGGCTCAGTTATTTACTTAATCTCCCTGCAAGGCAATCTGTTGCACTCCCAACTTGAACTGGATTTGCTTTGGAAGACATATGGCAAATAAATTATTTATGCAGAACTTCCAAAAGTATTTAACATATTGATGATGACTAGTTCACATAAAATCATATTAATTCATGGATTCCAGAGACAGCAAGTATGTTAACCCCCATGCACAGAAAAGATATAAGCACACGTGAATTTTACAGTACAGGTTAGGTAGTATGGGAGATTTTTATACAGACCCAGAGCACCTATAGTTCTTGGAATTTGCAAACTCAGTGAAAGTCCTGAGTGAAGGCAAATAGAGTGACTACACCTGTCTGTCACTGTAGTTTACATCCCTGTTCCTCACCTGCTGAAGTTCAGACATTTGGGAATGGTCTTTTTTTTGTACCAGAACTGTGCAAAATGCCTGAAGGGTCTGTATATTAACAGAGTAACAGTGAAACATCCTGCTATTCTTCTTTAATATTGGATTAGTGTGTTAAGCAAATGGTAACCTGATTTATGTTTGGGCTGTCAGTCATGGAAATCAAATTGGCTACTACAATGAGCCATAATATAGAGCATAAAATACACTCTTATACATATTTGAATGCCACAGAAATGCCCAGTGTGAATAGTGCTTATGTTTCACGTGTAATTTCCCAGCCTCAACAGAAGGGATTCAGAGAACTATGACAAGAGAGCTGTGAATTGTAACAGGCTGCTGCTGGGAGTGGCTGAGCCTTGTCCCACACACTTCCCCTCCGTCCAGCCTTTACGGGTTCAGAAAACTGCCTCCCTTGCCAGGAAATGCTCTTGTGTTGCAAACCTGCTAACCAAAATGAAGATCAACACCAAGGAGCGATGGCTGAAATCCTGGCCCCTCTCAATCATCATCGCTTTTTACCATTGACAGTAGTAGCATTCATCTCACTGCCTCCATGTCAGGCAACCAGGCTGGACTGGTAGACTGTTCGTTAAACTATCAGCAAGCATTGCCTGCTCATGGTCTGTTTCCTAAATTGAAGTCAGAATTTGGCTGTGAATTTATAGGAATATGTAAAGAATAAATGTCTAGCTGTACAGATGCGATGAAAACCTAAAAAATGAGACCAAATGAGGTAAGTCTGCAGAGAGCCCAGAACAAAGTGAATGAGAACTTCTCTATTCTCATAGCGAGGGTTTAATCAGGTAACACCGATAATTTAAATACTAACATTGTTAATTATTTCCATGAGGACTTGTTCACCTGGGAAAGTTTTGCCATTTACTTCAACTAGTCTTGTTATAGTAGGCTCCATTAAACTGTTTTAGATCAGATCTGGCTTCTTTGCAAGTAGCGTAACCTAAAAGTTTGTTTTATAGCAAGGCACAATTTTATTCTGTGTTTGACCCGGTCTGTGCAGAATGCCGAAGTTCCGATTTCCCCTTTAAAAGGTGGGAAGGAAACTCGAAAGCAAAACTCTTTTTGGCAAATTTCTGTTCTGTGGGATCAGTGATCCAAACTGACCTACTCTACAGCCACACGATCACTGGGTCCTTTGAAAAGGAGAAAGGCAGCACATTGCCAGGCAGCCAGGAGGGATGAGCAATAGCAGAAAACGACTTCCAGCTTGCAGCGGAACTACATTTAGGATGTTATGGTACTGTGCCTGTAAAGCATGTACCCAGTTGCAGTGAAGCAAGAAATACATGGCCTGAAGTCTTAGTTTAGTTTACACAAGTGCTAAATTCCCTGCATGCTCAAGCCTTAAATGATGGAAGACCATGTCCTTAACACAGCCCAAATTGCTCTTTTCATGGTGTGTTTTAATCCCATTAACTCATGGGTTTTTTTCCGATACACGAGGCAGCTCAACTTAGGGGCACACGCTGGCCCCATGACCTAGTGAAGCCTCATCGACGACCAGTGTGAGCCGCGCATTTTGGGGTGCTGCAAGCGGCCCACTTTGGCAGGAGACATCTGCACATCCTCGCCAGGGAGGTGTGTGAGCGGACAAGCTACCACTTTCTCCCGTTCCCACTCCCCGCTACTGACCCCGGTGAGGCAAAGGCACTGCAGCC
>NW_009934351.1:0-7197 GCF_000696875.1 Nestor notabilis
TCTGAGAGACCGGGCAAGGTAGACAGCTGCTTAATTTCCTCTGTCTCCAAGGCAGCGATACCAAAATCCCATTGATACCCTTTTGGGTATTTGAAGTACCCTCTCCTGAGATAGTCTATGCCAAGGATGCATGGAGCCCCTGGACCAGTCACAATGGGGTGCTTTTGCCACTTCCTCCCAGTCAGGCTGATTTCAGCCTTCAGTATAGTCAACTCTTGGGATCATCCTGTCCCTCCAGAAATATAAGTGGTTTCCCCCCCTTGATAGCTTGATGGCATCAGAGTACACTGTGCACCGGTATCTACCAGAGCCTTACACTTCTGTGGGACTGATGTGCCAGGCTACCTGATCCGCACAGCCCATTGTCTCTCTCCTCTATCCGGCTGGAGGCAGGGCCCCTCTAATAGTGATCACAAGATTGTCCTCTTACGTCTTGTTGATAGGGATTATTACTCGGTATCACAGGAGCTGGAGTAAAATCAGGTCTTCCACTCCGTCCGGGAAACTGCTCACCAAAGACTGGAGCAGTAACTTTCATGGGAGGATCATTCTTGAGGGTTGTTCTCCTCTTCAGTTCACGCACCCATTGCTCTAGAACTGAGGGGGGTTTTCCATCCCACTTTCTCATGTCTTCTCCATGATACTGCAGATAAAACCATAGGGTGCCCCGTGGTGTTTCTTGAGGGTTGTTCTCCTCTTCAGTTCACGCACCCATTGCTCTAGAACTGAGGGGGGTTTTCCATCCCACTTTCTCATGTCTTCTCCATGATACTGCAGATAAAACCATAGGGTGCCCCGTGGTGTGTACCTTCTATATTTTCTCTCTCGAGCAGTAGGGCACCTTCTGTTAATAGTTGAGACATGGGTTGGTACATGTGGGGAGCTGGATAGATCGGATAAATCGTCTCTCAATTGTTTGAACTCCTGGGACAGTTTTTCCACAGCTGAAATGATGGAAGGGGTGAGATTGCCTTTGAACTCTCGGAGCTGATGAGTCACTTCATCCACTGTTGGTGGTGCTAGGTCATTCCAGGTCATTAACGTCAATGAGTGGGCATATGATGACGGCACGCTCCGTGTTCTGCCACATGGATGGCGTACATTCAACTTCATCTGGATCTACAGAAACATTACTGAGCAACAACTAAAAACATCAGTGCTATCAGCGTTGTTCCCAGGCTGAAAGTCAAAACCACAGCCCTGTACCAGCTACTAAGAAGAAATAAAAATGACTGCTGTAGCTGAACCCAGGACACATTTTCACTGTTGATCTCCAAATCACTTGGTTCATCTTTGGGCAAGAGAAAACTAAGATACACAGTTTTCTAAGATGTCTGAACACTTATTGCATTGAACTGAATTCCACTCATGTCAGTACTGAAGGGTGCAGCAGGCAATCACCGTGCTCTCAGAGCTGCTGAGAGAGGGGGAGGCACGTGTCTCAGAGGTCTTGTCTCAGCTTTCTTCTCACTGACAAATCTGTAATGAGGGCTTTCCAGAAAATACATTTCACCTTTGTGGTGTGCCCACTCCCACACAGCTATGTTGAACAGCACTAAAGAAACTGTACTGTTACAACCACACTTCCAGTGGACTTCCTTATGCAAGAATGCTGCAAGTTTGGCTTTCAAAAGCTGAATGACACACCATGTAATAACATTCTTAACTAAAGGGTAACCGTGCCTCCACAAGGGCTGCCAAATTTTTTATGAGTATCATATAAATATAAAATGTAGACTTGCACAATCACTTATAGATCAGAATAATAATATCTGTACATATAACATAGATGAGTATGCAAAGCTCTGGAAATGCAAGCCCTGTAGCTAGCTCCTAAGTAGAAAATGGTCTGGGCCAAAAGCAATACCTAACTTAAAGCCAGATCTGAATTTTGTTGTCTATAAGAGGCAAATCCAGAACTTCTAGAGTTGAACTTCTTTGAACTTCGTGGTGTTTCAAATCTGAATTCAAAATGGTAATGCTAAGTCTATTTCTAAGGTCAAGTAAAGGTAAATAAAGTTAATACAGTAATAAAAATAAGTGTAGGGAGATTCAAAATTAGTCTAGTTGTGACTTTGGACCACTGCACGGAGAATTTTAAACTTTTCCCCATAGATTTTAGCTTATGTTTTGTCAATTAACCCTGATGTACTTTTCAGAAATCTCTCTCACAAGCATAAATATTATCAGGAAGAAGAATAATATAATTATGTCAGAAATCACTTGTCTCAGAAAATGAGTAAGTGAGATTTCTTTCTGAATTAACTATCCCTCATAGTTGTCTGTACTTCTAACAGGCTCCTGCCTGCTGTTAGTGTTGTTAAAATCAACCAAAGGTCAGAGATTCCAACAAGGATGAAGTGTTTAGACCTGAATAAAGTAAAAGGCTATCCTTTTCCAGCCACCTTTAGAGTAAATGAGCATGGAGGTGTTTCAGGACTCGCCTCCTGGCTGTGGTTGCTGATAGCATATGATGGCCAAATCCCCAAGGGAAAGGCAGATCCAGCCAAGGTGCAGGTATGAATCTATGTGCATAATTTCTCTTTCTGTCACTATGAACATGAGGAATAAAACTAAAAAAAGAAGAAAAGGCCTTGTTTATAACTATGAAGGAACTCTGATGTTCATTAGCAATAAAAACATAAAACTTCTCTTTTTCATACCAGTCTGATGAAGAAAAACCACCTACCTGTTTTGGCAAAGCTAGCAAGACCAAAAAACCAGGTCCAACATGTTAGTCAGGCAGCAGCCCTACAGGTTGTATTATTTTTGCCAAAACTTAGTCCACCCAAAGCAATCTTCCAGCCCATTAGAGAGAAGCAGCTTAACACTTACCTGGAATTGAATGAAATCACTACCTCTCTCCCAAAAGAAGGAATTTTTTTTGCAAGATATTAGGACTAACAGCATTTTCTCTCCTGCTCACCAGCATCTGGGGGCAATGATAACCTTCTCTGCACAAAAATCTTGATGCAGTAGGCTGTCTGCTGTAACAAATATAAAATAAAATCCATATGCATGAAACAACATATAGACATGCATGCAGTAGCTATATTATTGTTAATGTTGAAATATTTAAGAAATCTGCTGCAAGTTAGTTCCTTTAAACTTGACCAGAGATGTACTTGAAAAGTTTAAACTAAGGTGCAGTGTGATTACTGCTATTTATTGCAGCTAACAAAAATCAGAACATTAAATATTAACAGAGGTTATTGCCAAGTGACACCGTTTGTTCTTTGTATAACACTAGTTTCATCTAAGGACTATTTAAATCATTTTATTTGTTAAAATAAACACCTTTAAGGCTCTCAAAATGCTTATGTTCCACGTAACTTTTTCTAATATCTCTCTTGTTCCCATTTGTCTGTTGTCTACAAAAAGTTCCTTGTAAAATGTGTGTTAAGTTTAGCTTTTCCCAACATGGTTTACTAATGAGTGATACACTTGGTATAAAAATTATATCCAGCTAAATGAATAAAGAATAGTTGGAGCTGGAATGCAAGTAGGTGAAATGAACGGAACTGAACAAACAGGTGCACAGTTAGATCTCGGCACGTTAAATGTCAGTAAACATGGTATTTGCTTTTTAATCTTTTCTAGCTGTGTTTGTTTTTAGAGAGAAGGGTTTATTCTTGCAAAACATGTTTCATAACCATCTCAGCAGTAGACTGGCAGAAGCTTCTTTCTTACCTTTCTGTTGTATAATTAACTATTAGATCTTATTACTGTGTTTCCTGTATTTGACAGTGGTTTTCCTTTTGAAGTCAAAAGAAACTTTCTCTTTAGCTACAGCTGGCACAAAGCTAAGACCACTGACAGAGAAATTTTCTTTCAGTTATATATTCCCATTACCAGTAATACACAGCATATGGGTGAAAGAGACACAAAAGGCAACCAGTACTTTTGGACAATGCAGAATATCACAACCTTGCCATATTGTACATTAAATTTACATTACATCCAACAGTCAAGGAGAACATTTAATATGTAGATATTACAAGTTTGTAACATCCTTTCTCCCAAAGTGCTGATATGATTTTACAGTAAAGGATTTGTATAATTCTAGACAGAACTGTGACTTTATTAATGGTGACTTATTAAATTTCTAAGATCCCAAGTACACTGCAAGGCAGAGTTCATAGACTGTGGCCAAATCCTGCAGGCTTTGTAGGGAGTCTAAGGAACGAGGTGAACAGCACATTATTGCAGGGCATATTTTCCACAAAGTACTTTTTTGATCTTTTTTTGCCTTATTGGCCCTATGTTTTCATCACTGCAGTGTCAAGGGACCTTGTTATATTCACCAGACTGATAGTGAGCGTAACAATATTTTAAGTACATTGATAATGCTGTGTACTGGGAAAACCACTTCTATGGGTGTAGATTTCCTTCTCAGAGAATTAAGAGTGTAACAAGATACATCTGAATCCCAAGCTGAACTTCCTGAAAGTTTAAGACTTTCTAGAATTAACATTTTGGCTCCAGTTATTACAGACGTGGGACCTAAGTGCAATACTTGGATCCACACCTACACATGGAGCCAAGTTTTCCCTATTTGGTGCTTGATGTAAATCCTGTTGAAGCCAGTGAGAGACTTTCCACTGACTTCACACAAAATACATCAGGCCCTTGGCTAGGAAAATATTTAGACAGGGGAATTCATCCCATCCATAATTTTAATAAACATGTTTTTAAGCTCTTTTACAACATTTTCCATTAAGAATAAAATCTAACAAACTGAGATGCCTTTTAGAATATGAATTCTGTTCTGACAATATTTCAAAGACTTTTCTAGTGACAAATTTAAATGCTCATGTGAAATACATGTGCTCATTTATTATATATATACTGCTAAGTTTTATGGAGGACAAAATGTGCGTGGTTTAAAAAAATACAAACAAAATTTGGGTATTCTACCTGAGTCTAGATAGTCATAGAAAACCAGCAATATTTATATGGTTTAGAGAAAAGCCAGGTCACATTCAGTATTAATTATAGAGATTACAATTCTATAGAGCTCTCCTGAGAGCACAAAATCTGTATCGGTTTTTTCTTTGTTGATTCTTTGTGAAGAATGTAGTCTGTATAGCTGAAGTTTTGTAAATGTAACAGTATCTTGGTTTTACTCAGAAACAGTGGAAATTTCCTTAGCACATTAGAAAAAAAAAAAAAATCTTTAGAGAAAAAAAACCTACTATGGAAACAAACTATCCACAAGTGCTGTCTCGCTAAAGCTAACAAGTTCCAACAACTGTTAATTTTGTCTGGTTCCTTCGTGGAAGGTTTATATTGCAAACACATTCCCAGTTATGCTGTAATCCATCTCAAAGGTGGCATGATACTAACAGTCTTACAGTAAGGGCCAAGTCTGTGAGGAGGAGGGTAAGAGAAGGGCACCAAAAAAGAAATAAATCTTGGTTCCGGCAGTTCAAAGATCCATCCCATCAGAGGACAAGAAGCTTATTTTGATTTTATATTTTGTTAAGAAAAACTGACATGAGTTTGTTTGTGTCTATTTGGGTTCTTCCAGATGGAAAGGTTTTCTCATCAGAGGCAGCTGCTTTAGCAAATTACCTCACTGTGGTATAATGTCTGAGTTATAACAGGCTATTGAAGAAAATCCTTTCATTTCCCAATGAGATCATGATAACTAGAAACAATTTCAATAAGATTTTTCATTTACTTTGGAAAGGATTCAGTTGGAAAGACTGGTGATACAATGATGTATTTCTTTTGTCTGTATTATTTCTTTTATGTATGTATTAAGCATTTGTTTTTGCTTTGAACTAATGTATTTATTATTTTCTCTGGGGTGATATATTCCACTATTTAAAAATATAACTGCAATTACACTGGGAAGGAAGCTACCCTGTATATAACATGGCTTACTGAAATATCTATTCCAAAACCTCACGAGTACATTCTTTGCTTGTTATACAACTACTCTGTGCATGACATGATTAAAATGATTACAAGAGAAAATGTAAAGCAACACAGATAGCAAAAGCTGCATACAGCCTGCTTCCAGAAAGGTTATTTGAAGGGAAAAATCTTTTTTTTTTTTTTTTTGAAGTTTGAGTGGAGCTGGCTTGGCTAATTTGAAGAGCTGAAGCAAAAACCCCTACATTTTCCCTGTTTTACTTACATTGTTGTAAGTTTTTCTAGACTCAGGATTAGATTGCTGGAGAGTAAAGTACCACAGAAACTTGACATTTGGCAGGAACCTGGTCCCTGGTCACGGAGATGCCTCTGGAGGTCCAGTAAAAATTGGCTGTGAAGAGGTCTGGCAGAAACCATACTTCCTCTGGCTGCTGCTACTGCAGCTGCCCAGCACTTGCATTTGTAAAAGAAGCATCATTTTTTTCTGCATTTTTTCATCCAGCTCCATTTTAGGATATTTATTACAGGCTGTATTCATAAAATGAGAATTGAACTGCAGGTACAAAAGACCTTGCTCCTAATAGGCATAAGGTGCATGTAGCAAGCCTTGCCCATGCACCTCCTAGCATCAATACTCTCCAGAGACTGCTCCCGCACCCAAAGAGCTTAAAAAGCAAAATCTTTGTGGCTTCTTCTCTGACCAAGCTGTTTCATTTAGTCATCTTTCCTTTGACTGTTAGGGCAGAACATGAACTTTTAGTCCTGCTTACAAGTCATTTAGGACACAGCTACAGAGACTGTCCAGACACTAATCCTTTATGAGCCCCTAGCCTCTCAAAGAGCAATTTCCCTATGGCAGGCACTTACAAGGCACTTGGTAAAAAATCTTGCAGTTGCCTTAGGGAAATCTATTCCCCATATATGGATTCTACAGGTTAAAGTGATCAGCAATTGCCTACACATCAGCACTAGAAACTTGATTGCAGTAAAGCTTGACATGTTTTATGACATCTGGCCACAGGAAGGGCATTCCTTATGCACCAGGGCATTATTTTAGGCCCTCTTGGAGAGGATATAATACTCCAGCTCAGTTAGCCAGTTCTGTGGTTGCACACTTCACTGGTCTTGGACAGCCCCTGTGGGCTAGCAGACACAGCAGCAAATTTAGTCTAGACAGAACTCTTATTTAATTTTATGGCTGCAAGTGTGTACTTTGAATTGACAACTTCACTGAGCTACTCACAGGGAAGCCCACATTGTCTTTCAGAAACAGCGACCAATGCAGAACCTGCCAGGAGTTTAAAACACTTCTTTCCC
>NW_009934351.1:7228-17568 GCF_000696875.1 Nestor notabilis
GTCTTGCATTTAATCTTACTAGTTGCCCATTTTTATTATGTTATTATGAAGCTCTTTACAGTTTCTTTCACCAGTGAATCACTTCAGCACTTGTGTGGTCTGCTGTGTGTACTTCAACTTTAGTATTTAGCATCTATACCAGCTTATTAATAAATAATTTAAATGCCACCATCACTTTTTACCAGTTGGGAATGAGTCATTTATTCTTCTTCTTAACTTTCTATTTCAGAACTCACATCACTTGCACAACAGGATGTCAGTTACCATATGCTGAATACGCAGTGTAGGGTACACTAGATTAACACTATGTAGCAATACATAATATTTTTGGCTCATGTTTGCATTCAGATATCCAGCTGTAAAGTCTATATTTTTCTTACGTCATTCACATATTCTGAATTTTGTGTATTTGTAAAAATTTTGTGTATTTGTCAATAGGAAATACCATAATCATATCTATAACAAGGGAGTTCTACTTCAGGAATATGTTATTCAATTCTCAAATAATAAAAAACATTCATGATTATACTATCTCTAGTCCACCTGGGAAGCCAGCTCAGTTTAATGGCTTGTTTTTCCCTAAACATACTTTGGGGATTTATTAACCTGCAGTATTTCCTTCTTTATATCATCAGATGTATTATTTGGGGAGGGATCTTTAGATAGTGGTGTCACTTGGGAAATCTGCTGGAGGCTTATACTCCTCATAAACCTTGCTTTTTGCTAGAGGCCAGGACAGGAGGCAGGTGTGTGAGCAGGCAGGATTGACAGGTTACAGACAGAAAAGTGGGCTACTGGTGGGGCAGACACCAGCAGCAGGGGAAAACACACTGGGAAGAACTCAGAAGAAACTCCTGGGAGCCAACACAGGAGTGTGGGACTGATGGGGGCTGCCTCAGCTGTCATGTCCCACCTCTTGCCAAGGCGGACAGTCATGCAACCGGCTAATCATCAAAAGGGTCCACAGAGTCCCTGCCTCAACCCCCCCTCACGTTCCTGCAGCAATAAAATCTTTTCTAATACCCCACAGCAAAATTAAAACCTTTAGTACAAAACCAAACCCAGAGAAGCTATGAAGTGTCACAGGATATGAAGCAGAAAAGAGCAAGGACACTTCTAATGTACTAAATCCATGAAGCAGCAGGAAATGTGGAAATTACCAGATGACTTTAGAAGACAGATTATGCCACAAAGGAAGACAAAATGACTGCAATAGACCTGCTAGTATAACCTTTGGATTTTTTTTTTTTTCCTGAAGACATATTTAACAAAGTATAAGCATGTGTGTAAGTGATATCAAGAAATAACTGATAGTCAAAGTAGGAAACTGCTCTTGACAGTCCACGTTCAAATTCGGTAGTGTTCTTTCCCATAGCGCCTAGGATGAAGAAAATTTTCATGAAAATGTCAAAGGGCGTTCTTGTTCTCATTTAAAATGTTCATGCATGCATAGTACTTGGAAAGTTCTGTTCAGTCCTGGGATGAGGTCTGCCCAGTGTTGAATGAGTTTCTAGGTAATCCAGATATCCCTGCAGACTGTGAAATGAACTATGCTTTCTCAAGGTTTTATGGTCCTTGGTCACTGTTCACAGGGGTGGCAAAACATACTTTTCTCATTAAAATATCCACGTATTATTTCTGCTCCATGACATGGGGAGTGCTAATTTCTCAGAGGGAAGTTTAGTAGAATTTATTTAAAGTGCAGGGAAAACAATGCATTTTTTAACTTTCATTCCAAAAAGTGAATAAAACATATTCCACAGAAATAAAAGAAGCTCCATCCAAGACAAAAAAAGCTTTTCAGCCTAAACTGTTACAATTAATTTTCTCTTACTAATGTTTATTAGTAAGAAGGGATAAGTGGGTTTAGAAATAGGGAATGCTCTTATCACAAAGTTTATTTGTCACAGGGTAGGGAATAAAGAAGTATTAAATTGAAAACACAGTGTTTTGTGAAAAGACACCCACTGCCTTCCAATGGATTTTAGACAAAGTATTCCACAACACTGAATGATAGACAAACTGGAAACAGCTGGATGAGACAAAGGATTTTCAAATATGCAAGGTTTTTGTTTTATTAACCAGAGCACATGTAACTTATCTTGGAATCCAGATAACTATTCTTTTCACAGCAATTAGCCTTGCTTCATTAATATGCTGCTTAACACTTGCTTGGGACTTTCTTTTAATTTTTTTTCCCCTCATGAGTAAAATATATTTGAATTTTTAAAAAAAGATAATTAGAATAGATTGCATGAATTAAACCTGGGAACATCTACAGTCAGGCACCACAGAAGGCAGGAGACTGACATTTGACACTGAAGCATTAGAGAAGTCATAGATATTTGGACCAGGACACAAAAGCCACAATTCCCTTTCTCGTATATTACAAAGAAGAGATGGACTTGGTACCAGGCAAGCAAGAAAACCTTAACCAGGATGCTCATTAAACTTACACCTTTCTGCAGCTCTTTGATTTTCCAGAAAAAATGCAATGAGATAGTAGCATAAATGAGAATCAAGCATGGTGCTGCACCACCATAAGGTATAATTTGGAGAATTCCATATTATTTTATTGTCATAGACTCATAGAGTCGTAGAATGGTTTGAGTTGGAAGGGACCGTAAAGATCGTCTAGTTCCAGTCCCTCTGCCATAGGCAGGGACACCTTCCACTAGACCAGTTTGCTCCAAGCCCTGTCCAGCCTGGCCTTGAACACTGCACTGCCAGAAGTGGAGCAGCCACAGCTTCTCTGGGCAACCTGTGCCAGCATAAGGCCACCCTCACAGTAAGGAATCTTTTCCTAATATCTAACGTAGATCTACCCGGTTTCACTTTAAAGCCATTCCACCTTGTCCTGTCACTACATGCCTTTATAAAAAGTCCCTCTCCAGATTTCTTGTGGACATCTTTTAGGTACTGGAAGACTGCTATACAGCCACCCCTGAGCCATCTCATCTCCAGGCTGAAAAAGCCCAGCTCTCTCAGCCTGTCATCACAGGAGAGGTGCTCCAGCAATCTGACCATATTCATGGCCTCCTCTGGAGTTCCTCCAACAAGTCCATGTTCCTCTTGTGTTGGGGGCCTCAGAGCTGAACACAGGACTGCAGGTGAGGTCTCATGAGAGCAGAGGGACAGAATCACCTCCTCTGACCTGCTGGCCATGGTTCTTTCAATGAAGCCCAGTATATTATGTTACCAGAGATTATACAGTTTCAGTCCTATTAGAAATTAATTAAACAGGTATTCTCATGTATCCTGCTATCAGGAAAGAACGTGAAAAAGTGAAATTAAGTGAAATTCAGCAGATAATTCTGTCTTGACATTGATCCTCCTTGAAATCTTTTAATGGGTCTTGGTATGACAGAAGACATGAAGGTGATGGCATTTCATATCAGCCAGTTGAAAAGTTCATAGTGAACGTCAAGCTGCAGTGCATAAGCATGGATTAATCTTTGCTTAACAGCACTTAAAGCCAGAGGCCCTGTTCAGACGTCATCTACCATGGTAACTAACGTAACAAGTCCAGTGACATAATTTAAATCAAAGCTTTTCAGTTCAGAGCAGAGAAAATGGGAGAAATTGAGGTACTATTGCCAGCTGAAAGTCCTTTGGCAATAAGGAGCAGGGTCACCAGAGTTAGTGACAACAGCAAGTTGCAATATGTCCCTTCACACTATGAGAGATATATATGTCGAAAGCCTTTTTGAAATAGGAGATTTTTTCTCCTTACCTACGATTCGAGTAATCTTTGATTAGGCTTTGCACACATGACTCATATACACTGGGGTCTAGAGGGATCACGCTGCCACCAGAGAGAAGTGGTCGGCCCAGTTTTGTTTTTAGCAAGGAATAAATTCAGAGGAAGTAGGAGGCAAGAAGAAAACAAAAGTATCAGAACGCCAGATCAAGAGATCTTTCACCTTAAACCCTCCTGTGTTTCATTTCCTCAGGCAGCAGTTGGATCCATTCCCTCTCTGTTCTATTCAGTGATAAGCAGTCTTTATTGGCAAAGTCCGGAAGTCTGTAACCCTATTACCATTATTCTTGAAAATTCAGAGAAAATTGCTGCTTAACACCAAGCTTGCTTCAGAAGCAAGGACAAAAAAAAGGACAAAACTGTGGGCTCTGACTGTCTCTACTGTATTCAGCTGAGGCGTTTTCTGCTGCTATGGCTTGTGCTGATATGTGGGCTTTACACTGGGGCAGCTGAGGAACCAGTGCATATTTGCATCTGCCATGCCCACTTCCGGGCAGTAACCTTCAGCAGTGGCACAAAGGGACATCTGAGAGTGCTAACCTTGTAAATATTCCCCTTATAGCTTTCCAGAGACACTGATTCAGAGTCCTTGACATGAACCTGTTATCTGTAAGATGATGAAAGATTTGCAATGCATTTTATTCATGTCTCAAAACAACATCTTGTCCTTCTCCAGTCTGTGTGCCTTGCTCCCACGGGCACATCGTTCCTCATCATCTCTTTCCTTCACGCTGCCACTGCAATTAATTCACCTGGAGCAAAACCCTGCTCATTTTTGTTGCCAGTCCAGCTGATCAGAACAATGCAGTCTCAGGGTTATTTTCCTTTTAGTGAAGTGTATTTAACTGGGTAAACCCTCTACCAGCAGTATTACAATTGACAATCATTTCTCAGAGGCAGTCCCCTTCCCTCGGTGTGCTGAACCGTTACACAAGCTAAACTCCTCATGTGTGAGGGCCAGGCCAAAAACGGAGCCTCAGGCTTCTTGAAGCACATGCCAATGTGTTAATCAGCTAAGCACTCTGCTTGCCTTGCCTATACTGTAGCTACAGCAACACTGTGACCATCTCATGGGGCTTACTGTAAATGAACTGGTACTTCTTAACTGAAATGCCTTGGTACAGTATAATAATGAATCTGTAACAATAGCTTTGTAGAGTATATTACTATTCTAATCAGATATTTTATTGGTATCAGTATACTTCTTAAAGCTAGAATTTCATTTGCCTCCTTTGCCTTGTAGGAATCCTGCTGCTGCAACAATGGATAGCTATAAAGCTAATGGTCTTGCTTAAGCTCCCCCTTCTGAGAGAGAGAAAGAGAGGAAGAGAAATCATAGTAATTTCCAGCCATTTGTGTTAAAATACAAAGAAAACAAGAATCATTCAAAAATGATGTGCCAGGCAGTCTGTATTAATATTTATGTCGTCATTAATATTGATAAGAATGTACCTTATGCTTTGTTGTCTACCCCCAGCATCCTTAAGTTCCCTGTTATTCAAGCTAGTAGCCATTAGCCTGCATCTTCCTCTACACACCAAGCTTTAAAAAGCTTTGGCAGGTCTCCAGCTCACTTACGCTTAAATGGACACTCAAGCTTCAACGGACACACAGCTAAATATACGCCAATAATTCAAAACAGTATGACTGTACTGGGGCTGCTAGTAAATCCATCAAGCAGTAAATATCATCTGAAGCCAATGCAAGCTTTTATCTTTCCAATTTTGTGTACGTCTTTGTGAAGCCTAGGCATTCAGCGAATCATGTAATTTATTCTGCAGTGCAGAGCCTGGGCTGTCTCAGACATCATATTGACTTTTTTCCATCTGTCAGGGGCAGTCACTGTTCTGCTTTTGTGCAAACGCATCACATTGTATTTATTTATTTATTTAATCCCACTCTCTAGTGCATTTGGGCAAGGACACATTTTCACAGATCGACAAATACTAAGAAAAGCATCTGAATATTATTGCAACAGCATGTTAAACATTCGTCCTAACCAGTTTGTTAAATCAGCAAATGCACTTCCAGCAAGCACTTGTAATGGCTTAGAAAGGACTCCCTACTGCAATGTTTTATTAAGCCTCAAATATGCCTTGTTATTTTCTTTTGCTCTTTAGGTCAGCAGAGATGCCAGTGTAATGTAAATAATACCAGACAGCTGGGCTTATTGACTTGTGGTCTGTGTTTGGGTGGATATTCAGACACAGTAGATGATACAGATATAAAAATAGATGGCGTGAACTGGGCTAGCATTCTCTCTCAGAGCTGGAAGGAACAAAATTGCCCTTTGAGGGAGATGTCATGCACATCCTGCGAGAGCAGCTGCGCTAGCCACAACCTTCCTCCCAGGGGTGGGCACATGGCATCACTACCAACTTCATCCTTCGGCTTGCCCACATGCTGGCAGAGGTGGCAGGAGAAAAGCACCAAGTCGGTGCATTTGCCAGCAGTCAAGGATTATTCTGCCGGGGAGATACAAAGCCAAAAGGCCTTGGCCAGGAGATACAAGGTCAAATTGGCACACTGTGGAAAGTTTGTGACTGCATGGCATATTTTAGTAGGTGGAAATGAGTCAGAGTCAAAACCTAATTGCCTCAATTCCTTGACATAAGAAGAGCTTTCATTTTGAGGGGGAATAGGTAAGACTTCTCTAGCTGTCTAACTCAAAATATAGGTCCTTTTTTTGAAAAAAACCCCACGTACGATATATACATATTTTCGAATGGCCTGTTCTCTACAACATTCAGTCATATCATATCCCTGTGCAAATTCTGGTTCAGAAGTTCTCCTAAGTTACATATATGCAAGGAACATGCAACTATGAGGATTCACCCAATTTGTAGCCCAGATCCTTGTATTTTTACTGCCTTTGGGGTGTGTGACTGATTTTAAATTCAAGCTCATGAGATTTAAGACAGTCACAGCCACACTGTATTCACAGTTCCCTTTTGACTTTACCCAGTGGTGATAAAACTGCAAGACCAGACGTGGGTGTGCTAGTTATCTCATAAGCCTTTATAAGAAGAGATTGCAGAAGCAGATCAAGCATCTTTGTTATTGCAATCCTAAGTGGCAAGCCTTTCTGGCATGCCATGTGATGGGGTCTGGAAACACAAAGAACCAATGACTAATGTGACATTCATCCCGCATGGTGCGATAGCAAACATTGCAGCCACCCTGGCCAGAAAGTTGCTTTCTTTTTCACTTTTTCTTTAGCCCAGAAAAGTTATCATGTTCCAACCTGTGCCCCTCCTGAGCCGTGTCACTCAGCAAGTGATTAGAGATTTTGTTCTACACCTCTGTAGTGGCGTGAGAGATGTGTCCCACTGCATCAGGTATTTTCTTGACAACACCTATTTTTTAGTGATGCAGGAGTCTGCAATTCATAGTCCAATCTGCCACGTACCCAAGGGGAATGTCCGTAATCAGATATGCAGCAGCTGTTACTGGGTTTTAAACCAAGACATGGTGGACCTCTACAGCTGATTTATCAACACTTACATATAGTCAGTGCCTGGCACTTTAGCGATTTCAATGTGTTTTTATCTTAGGCCAACCCAGCATCCTTTTCTAAGCCACACACAGAGAGACTCTTGGCTACAGGGAAATCAAAGCTCTAAAGACTCATGAAAACTATATAAGTAGAAATGACAAGATAACCAGAAGATATATTTATTCCTTCAGGAACACTGAAAAGCAGTGCGAGTATCATCATGCTAAATGACAAACTGAAAGCCAGCAGGTGGATTACTTGCCAGCATAGAAAAATTAAAACAGTAGGCTAATATTCAACTTGATCCTCCAAAAATAATGAAATATTTGCAAAGGTTATGACCCAGTAAGCTGTCCCATAGAAAAGTGAATCAATAATGTTAATTTCAATAGATGTGGTCAATAGGCATTTCCCCAAATGGAAGGGCTTTTCTTGTCCTTGAACGCTTGAGAAAAAAATGAAAAACACCCATCCAGACTGCCAGGTGGGAGAGTTGAAGCAATCGCCCACTACCATTTGATTCCCACTGCCAGATAAAACAGTTGGTTTATGTTACTCCAGACTCAGCCAAAAAGCAAGGCTCTCTGGACCGCCAGGAAGTTTAGATGCAATGAAAGCTCAGGCCCAAGATAGTAACAAAACACAGATGTAGTTGTTCTAGTCAAATCTTGTCATATAATTCAACTCACAAAGTGTACCTCCAGCACATTTTGAACCTCGCTGGCATGCCAATTATAATCTGTAGTGACTCTGTATTTGCATATGAAAGGGCACAGTAAGAAAGGATAAATTAATTATTAGTACTGTTATTCTGTAGGCATGATACCCATGAAACAACTTTGCTTGGATTTCAGCTAACATAGGTTTGTAAATCTTATTTTCTTCTTGTTTCTGTAGCAAAGCAGATAAATTATGCAATGGAATTGAGCCTGCCTCTTAGAAAAATCAAAACTATGCTATCTGTGATCCAGGTCCTTGCAGGTGCTGAGTAATACCAACTGTACTGAAATCTACAACCATTGAGTAATCTGGATCAGAGCCTTAATGTACAACCCTGAACATCAGGGGAACATAAATTATACTTTAAAACATCATCACAGAGGCATCTGAGGCTCTTCACTGTCTGTACTCCTCCACTTCACTCTCTTCCCTTCCCACACATGCACACATGTGAAGCGATAGCACCCAAACATGCATTTAGTGCACTTTCATTAACCTCCAGTTAGAAAGTACTGCCTGGACCACATTACTTACAGTGTTCTGCAAAGCAGCATGCTTCTTTCCTAAAGAAACAAATTAAAAGGCAACTCACTGAGTAATTCTCCAACACCTGAGAGCAATTAATGTAAGCAGAAACAGGATACATCATCAATTATTTAAAACAATATGAATATGTAATATTGACCTTCTCCAGCCGTCATCAGTTTTATACCTCCACCTGAATAAACTCAGGGGAGACAAAACCACAAGACATACATACACCACAGGCTATAAAACGCAGCAAATACAGAAAGAGAGGTCTCTGTCTCCACAGCTGTCTTCAGCATTTCTAGTTCTGTGAGACTCAGCCTGTCAATCCCTTAGTTTTGATACATGCACCCTTGCCTTCTGTATTTTGAAATCCTATATTCCTTTCTGTACATTTCAGACTTCTCTTGTCAAATGAATCTGGCCAGACTTTTCAGGCTGCAAGAGAGTGATCAAAGAACAGTAGACATTTTCTGTGAGTTGTCACTCCCTGATTATAATGAACAACAAAAAAAAAAGTATCTGTAAGTCATGTTGATTTGGACAATACAGAGAAGGGGGTTATAAAGCTCCAGAGCAGCTGGTTTCCAGAGCTCTACATGTTTTTTTAAATGTAGAACTGAGAGTCTTGAGGAAAATACTATAGTCTAAATCACCACAGACTTGTGTTGGACATACGGGGTTTCAAGGGAACATGGAGTTTATTAGCAATGCAATTGCTGAACATAACATAAGGCAGAAGGGGAAGGATATTTGGCACACTAACGGCTAAAGATTTTCAGAGCAAAGCCTATTAGACACAAAGTACAATAAGTCCTTTGTGACTGTTCAAGCTAAACAAGGCTTGAAGTGCTCGTGTCTGTTGTTCCCCCAACTCCTATTGGAAGTTTCAAGGAAACTCACAAGTGCTTCATGCAGAATACCACAAGCTTGCTCAAGGTCATCTGCTTAAAATCCTCCTACAGATACCCAGAATCTTGACTAATTGTCTCAGATGAAGTGCACTATGTCATTACCATGGAGGCAAAGTACACTACTAGTCCTCAGGACCAGATTCATGTTATTATTACTGTTGCGGTGCTATTAAGGACATTTCAGATTTTCCATCATTAACATTTTTTTCCCTGTTTTGGAAGAACAGACCTGTAAAAAGTGGCAGAGACCCAAATAATGGCATGGAAGCTATTAAAAGAAGAAGTGGTGTGTTAACAGCTGAGTTTTAAAGGAGAAATACATAAACTATGCCAAGTACTCTCAGGGATCTTATATATTTATTTGTTATAGCTCTGTAGCTCCTAATGACTTCATTAATAAGAATTTTTAAGTATGAAATATCTTCAGTGTCACCTAATTACCCTTTGGAAGAGGAGGAAATCTGAGCTATTTCTCTCTGAAGAAACTTAGTATTGCTTGCAGTTGTCACATTCAGCACCAATGAAGTAGAACACTTTTTCATGCAGTCCAGGGGAGGCCTTGCCAGGCTCCTGCAACCAGAGCAGAGCAGTGGCCACACAGACTCAGCCCAGGCGTGATGGAAGCTGGCGAGGGGCAGCTTCAGCAAGGATGGAAAGCAGATGTGGAGAACAACTCTCCAGGAGATACAGAGTAATGCTGGTTTTGCCCTTCCTCGGTGAACAATCCGCCTCTGGCAGCTGGGGACTTGTGGTATCCCATAGCCCCACAGCTGGATCTATGGTGGCGTACACACTGGGGGTGTGTTTAGGTCAGTGATCCCTGGCACAGTGTCACGCTAGGAGATGTACTCCTCCCACCAGGACTAAGCTCCTACACTGACTGCTCTGTGTGGGAGAATGAGCTTCAGGAGCCGTGAGCTGT
>NW_009934351.1:17592-19347 GCF_000696875.1 Nestor notabilis
CACACAGAGGTAAAGAGAGCTTTAGAAAGGAGATATTTAGGAGTTTAAAGATGGAGTCATGTCCAAAAAATTAGGCTCTTTACTTGAAGTAACAGACAGGCATGTCTAACAACTAAGAGTCCAAAGAACCAGAGATAGAACTGATACCAAGAACTGAGTCTTTCAATTTTCAAAATATTTTCATTCATGCATTTCACATGGAAGCCAACTAAATGGTATCAACAGTGCCTTGGAGGAGAACATAATGGACAAGACTTGCTGCTGACCACAAAATGAAAAGTTCTCTGATTGCTTCTCTGGGTGAATTCAGAAATTCTCTGATTGCAAATTCAGAAAATTGTTATAAACTGTTAAGCAACAGATTTTGATATATATATATATTTATATATAATGCACACATATTTTTATACAGCAACAGTTCTGTATATGTTGAATATCTTTACTGGTGGTATGTGATAGATCTACACTTTCTCCATTCTTTCACACTTGCTTAGTGTAATAATATATTTTAAAATAACATAGCATTTGAATTAAAGGAAAAATTTCTCCATACTTATCCACCCCCAAACCATAACATTCAGAACAATCCTTTCTGATGTTCAGGGAGTTTTTATATTGTATATTAATGAATTCATTAATATTGTATAACTGTTCTGCAATTAGCCAAAATATAGTTCAAATATATACAGAATATATACAATATAGAATAGTGTAGAGAAGTAACTGGGTCTGGGATTCAAAACCACATGCAAGCTAGCTGCAGACCATATATACAGTCACTCTGCAGGAGCAATTCCATGCTTCAGACCATAGCAGGTATCAAGAGCTACTCTAAACAGTTGAGCTGTCATGACTGTAACACCTGCAGAGCATCTCTAATAGGCTTGTGTATATGCTAGGTTCAAGCATAAGTTCAAGCATGAGCAGATGTTGTGGAGTTTCCTTCTCAGTCCAATACCATCTTCTTCAGCTCAGCTGCAGAGGGACAAAACCAAAGTCTGAGGCCATGCATGTAAGCAGAAGGGACACTGGTGATCCCACATCTGTGTTCCAGGCCACTGCCACAACGGGCAACTGCCAGGCTTCTGTTGACTTCAATATCAGTCAGGACTTTCCAACCTAAAGCAGACCTTCAATTTCAAGAGCAGGAAATTCTTGTTTGTAAATGTGTATCAATTGCAGCTGGAGATAATAAGAAAATCTTTACAAAAAGCCTTTAAACAGTATTATTTAATAGGATAAGATTTGCTTCAGGCTGGACTTGGTTCAGACTTTCCAGATTGACTGAATGTGATCATTTTTCTGAAAGAAGGTGCACAGCAATACCTTCAGTCAGGCTGTTCTTAATATAAGTTAGTAATGGTGTTTTGAAAGCTGTCATTCTCATTTAGCTACTCAAAAAGTGACATTTTGAAAGTAGCATTCCTACCAGTGGACAATCGTTCTGTACCAAATATTTATCATCCTATCATCACAAAGAGTTGAAATATGAGTACATACAGAGTTTCATTATAGTACACAATACCTATATATTACACTAGTGTGTACTTTCTGTAATTTTTATTTTCCATGTACATACCTCTAGGAATGAATTATTTCCCCACTTTAAACAGTGTGGTAATACTGTGTATTCATGGACAAATTGAAGAAACAAAATCATGTCATTAGCCTTCAGACAACTGTTAACTATATTTTCATCTTAGGCACTTATATATTTGATATGTATTATGGAATTGAGTGCGCCCTCAGCAAGTT
>NW_009934352.1:0-21981 GCF_000696875.1 Nestor notabilis
CCTAACCATTCTACGATTCTATGATTCTATGGTTCTTTCTTGTCCTGGCTATCAGGGAGTCGTTTATTCAGATTTATAATCTTTTATCTGACTTTTTCATTGGGCCTTCATCCCAGCTGCATTATTTAACTATTCACAGTTGCAGGCTTGTCAGCTGAGTACAGCATTAACTCAGTAGTGGCCAGTAGCTCAAGAGCAGGCTCCTGTCGTCACAAATGTGTATTATCATCTTTGCTAGTGTGTTGGTATATTTAATAAGAAATGCTTGTATTTTAGTAGCAAACACAAGTATTTTTATTCTTATTAGTGTGCTGTACATGCCTTTCAGATATGAGAACTGTGCTACCTACAGGTTATTGATCAAGTGAAAAAAATGCAGCTGCTGACATCTTTTTGCTCCAAAACCTTTTTGATTTGGCAGTGGTACATTTTGATGATCTACTGAACTGCAGCCAAGAAGCAGAAAAATGCTACTACAACCCAGCTCAAGGCTGTAGTCAAATGTAACAGCAGTTGGTGCATATTCTCAGATATTTCTATTGTGGAAGTGTTTTCATTACTTCAGACTACAATACATTATTTTTGACTAATGTATAGTATATAGAAGCAGTAATACTAAAATTATATTTATTCTGTTTTTTTGACAATACATGTTAAGTAACATATTTTTCTCATTTGTTGCACTCTAGGACACGCACTATCCCTTTATGTGCTCTCCTCCAGCTGTCCTTCGGCTTTCCTGTTAAGAAAGAACTATACACTAATATCTTGGCATGGAATAAAGGAGGCACCAATCTCATTGCAGAAGTTCAAAGTAGCATACTGACAGTTGCCTCTTCCTATATCAAGTAATGTACTCTGGTGTTTTCGTATTTACTTCAAATACTGTGTAATTCATGCAAACTCTAGAGAGAGACGATGCACATTTGAGTCAATGTGCAGATCTGGGTATTTGAGAGCCAAAGGGAGCAGTATGTGTATCTTAATTTTGCTTTTTAGTATAGTCCAAAGGCCTGAAAAAACAGAGAATCCATAACAACCCAAATATACAGTAAAGCTTTCCTGAAAACTATTACTGCTAGCATTGAAGAGCTTTATCTTTCTAAATTATTTTATTCAATGTACCTCATCTGTGATACAGAATGTACAAGTTTTACTGAAGTCAAGCAATCAGAAAGCACAATGTCCTCTTTCACTATGTCAACTATTAATTTTGAAACTTCCAAGGGCCCTACCCTTTTTTGTTGCAAGATTTTCTTTCTAGGATCTCCCTGTGACACTGCATGGTCCAAATCTGGCTGCCATAGCTTAGGAAGGAGTGAACAATGTTTCTCTTCTGGGATATGTTCTCAGGCACAATCTAATTTCCAGATGCAAACAAGTGCAAAGTAAACAACAAAGCAAAACTAGTTCCCAGACAAAAACATGATCCGCAGACCATTTTCTTTACATCTGTCTACCCAAAAAGGTCTTCCAAGACACAACAAAAGAAACAGTTTCTCTCCTGCAATATACCTCTAAAGAGGCTCTGTAGAACTCATTTGATCCACACCAGCTGACTGCCACAAATGAGCAAAGGTGATTGACCCTCAGCCTCTTGCTCCTCAAGACACAATCTTTCCTGCTACAGCCTGCTTCATACAATTATCAGTGTGGTTTATCTCTGTTGTGGGTTATCTCCACCAGATTATAAACAACACAAATATTTAACTTAATCAAATATAAGAATGCTTATTATGTGTTAAACATCAGGTCTTTTGCTTTTACTGAATTATGTCAATAAAGTTCACCAGTTTCTTCCTATTCTCAAATGCCATCATCCCTAAAACAGAGAACCAATCTGTGTGTTTTCTTCCTTTTCCCATAGTATATAGGCCAAATTCTTTTTCACTGTTTACTATTAGTTTAAAATATCACCAGAAAATAAATGTCTCTCTTACCAATATTCCACATATTATCCTAAACAGAAGAGCTAACTACAGAAAACACTTCTACCATTACCATCAATCGGCACATCAAGCATAAGAACTAGACTGATGAGACAGATTAAATTACATCAAGGCATATTCAGTTTACGTTGTTTTGTGGTTTACTTGTTGTGGGGTTTTTTTTCTAAAAAGCTGTTTAGCAGCAAGAAATAACAACAGTAATAAAATCCCTCCATGACTCTTGTAGATGGACCATTCCACACAGATGGAATTCATTCATTTGAGATGTTTCAGTGATGAAAATATGGAGAGTAAGCATCCCATTTCCCTGTCCTTGAGTTGTACTGCATTCACTAGATAACAGGCTTCAGAAGCCTGCAGAGCTCTACACCACCTGTATGGATTTACTTCACAGAACAGCACAGGGTAAGATAGTTTTAGCTCCCAGTCTATCCCCAGTCACCCCCAACCAGCACAGCAAGCAATATCGTTCTATGATACAGTTATGGTCTTTAAATGATGCAGCTTCTTTAGGCAAGGGATGTATCATAGATTTTGGTTAAAGTGGTTTTGGCATTTGATTTATAACTACACTTACTAGCCTGAGAGAGGTTGAGAGTAAAAACATCCTAAGAGAATAAAACGTTGCCCTTTTAAATATGTGAAACCAAATACCAGGAAGGAAAGATCTTAGACTTTTCATTATTGTTATTTAGGAATGTAACAGATCAAAATAGACACAAGTACTTGGGGGGTTGTTAATTCAATGAACTACATCATTCTTTTAGCACATTTTATTAATAGGAAGATGAGAAATAAATAAAGTTTAAAAAAATAAAAATATAATCCCAAAGAAGGCAGGGACATATGAAAGAGGAAAAAATACCTTTGAAATCATTCTCATTTCCTTCAAGCCCACTCTCAATTCAATTCTTTTGGTCCTTTTTTTCCAGTGCTTTAGTTAGGTGACAGTAAAGAAATTGAATAAATCTGTGTTTGAAGATTTTCTACACAACCTGCATAATTCTGTACCGATTTAGGAAAAAAGGGACTGCAGTTTAAGTATTCCTATGTCCTTCTTAGTACAGTTTAAGAGCATATTTCTACATTTATTGCTATATTTTCTCAACAAAACATTGCAGAAGTGCCTTTACCTCAAGAATGAGTTGGAAGTCCTTAGAAACAGAGGGAGGAAAAACAATAATGCAATATTTTAGGGAAGCACCACTGTCTGTTAAACTTACATTATGATGTCTTCCCAAAAGCTCCATTTCCAGATTACAAAATCTTCCATGGAGTTTTGTGGCCAAGGGATAAATATGGTTAGGAAAATTAAAAGATTTCAAAGCAAGAACAAAAAATAATGCCAAAGCTATATGCTTGACAAATGTTTTTTGACAAATATCCTTTGTTTACCTTGTCTTTTTTTCCATATGTTTTTTCAGTTCATAAGGTCTTCAGGCTGGGACCATGTCTTCAAACATGTCTATAAGGCACCTACAATACACAGTGATACATAAATAGCATATAGAATCACAATTAATAACCACCATCTACCTTGAGAATCAATGGGGTTATTCCTCTGCTAAATCGATGTTGACAAATTCAACATTAATGTGCACAGACTCATTCTCTCTCGCTTCAGGAGGCCCTTGAGAATGGAGTTAGGATCACTCCAGCCAATGGCTTCTGAGGAAGTGGAGTTGCTGTTAGGGCAAGATGCTTAAGAGGTGCTGCAGAGAAGCTGTAACTCTACAGTATCTATGCCTCAAAAGATCTCAGGTCATCCATAAGTTAAGAGGGACATGCTCTTGCCAGAAGGCAAATCTCATCCCCTCACTGCATGACACTGTAAAAATTCAAAAATCGGGTTTGCTTCTCACTGAGTATTAGTCTGCTGAAGCAGTAGGCGGATGACCTATGTGCCAGTAGATCTGAAATCACTGCTTATGCTGAAGAGAACAAGAACGTATTCCAGCCAATGGAAACTATTTTAGCTACTTTTTTCATTTTACAAATAGGATTTAGAAGGCTTTTTTTTTTTTCTTCCTTTCAAGAGAATTCTAATATCTCTCAGGTTAAAAGTGACATCTCTTGTCTTAGAAAAAACACATTCTTTGCAAGAGTTCTGTCTTAACATTGCTTTGTAGTTTGTACAATTCTTTGCAGAGAGTATAAAGTGGACAGTAAATTTGCTTGTTCTCATTATTTTAGTACATCTTCCAATTTGCTGAAATCAAGCTCCTTACACTGATTTATGTATAAAATTACATAGTTCAGAATTTTTTTTCAGAGAGATAAATGTTGAACCTTGCATTTAGTGAATGTAGTCAAGGAATGAAGTCAAAGGTAATGGTACAATTTTCTTCTCTTACTAATTCTACTATTCTGGAAGAGTGATTTTTTATGTTTTTAATGTCTCCATTTACTAATTACAATCAGTAAGTACCCACATGTACTCATGTTTTTGCAAAGTTTATTTTTTGACAGTATAGTCTCAGCTAAAAAAAACCCAAACAACTATATTCTGAGCTACTGTAAGCCAGTGTAGCTACTCTGCAGAGACTGAAACAGCCTTGGTTTCATAAAAATGGCTACTGAGTCCTTTCTGTGGAGCCTGATAAATCTATGGACTTGCAGAATTAGAAGACTCCACAGTGATATACATCTGTCCTAAGATGGCTTATTAATTCTAGGGACACAAGAAAGGCATCTGTAGTACAACCAGGAGCCTGGAGCATCTTGGAGGGTCCTAGGTTTTTAAGTCCCTCTGAAACAGAACAAGAATTTAGATTCCTGTCACGGTTTAAGCCCAGCCAGTAACTAGGTAAGTCCCATGCAGCCACTCGCTCACCCTCACTTCCCCCGTTCCCGGGTGGAATAGGGAGGAGAATTGAAAGACTGTAAAACCTGCACATTGAGATAAGAACAGTTTAATAACTACAGTACAATACACTAATAATAATAATAATAATAATGATGATAATAATGACAGGGGAAATAGCAAGGAGAGAGATATAAAACTAAAAGGGAAAAAAAAAAAACCCATAAAAATAGTGAGGCACAATGCAATTGCTCACCAACTGCTGACCAATACCCAGCCTCACCCGAACAGTGATCTGGGCCTTCCAGGTAACTTCCCTTTGTTTCTATACTGGGCATGACATGCTGTGGTATGGAATACCACTTTGGCCAGTTTGGGTCAGGTGTCCTGTCTCTGCTTCCTCCTGGCTTCTTGTGCCCCTCCTCACTGGCAGAGCATGAGACTGAGAAAGTCCTTGATCAGGGTAAGTGCTACTGAGCAACAATATTGGTGTGTTTTCAGCACTCTTCTCAGACTAAAGCCAAACCACAGCACTGCACCAGCTACTAGGAAGAAAATTAACTCTATCCCAGCTGAAACCAGGACAATTCCATTTGCCAATTTAGGTTCAACATTTTCAGAACATAAATCTAATTTGCTCCCAAATATTCTTTTATTCTAAACCTGATTGTGTTTGAATATATTTCCCTTTCCTTTGGAAATGCTTTATCTGTAAGTAGAATTTAATTCACATTTTGTAATTTTCTAATAAATAGAATTTCTGGAAAACAAGCCTCTATAAATGTCAAGACTTTTATTATTTTTAATTATAAAATATTTTTAATTTTGTGTCAAAAGAATCCACAAGTTGTCTGACTTTTACTCATCTAAGAGAAGTGAATTCCACTCTCTCAATGTTGAAAAACGCTAGCAGTTTTTCTGATTTGTTTGCTTTGGATTTTGTTCTCTTCTTATGATGTGTAAAATTTTGCTCCACTGGATAGGATCAATCTAGATCTCCTACAAAAACATTACTATTAATGACAAAAAGCAATTTCCTTTTCTTTGGGGTTTTGTTTAAAGGTGAAGTGCTGTCTCCATATGTGCTGTTTCCATAGTCTCCCTGAAGTACTGTGTCAATACAGGTGTTATCAGCATCAAAATAACAGATCATTCCTAGCTGCTCATAGATTTAGTATTATTACCTTAAGTGTGTGATCTGGAATATATTACTCAGTATTGCCTTCTGTGTAGTTGTGAGATTTCTCTCTAGCCTGCTTTCCCAACAGATGAACAATGATATGCTGCCCCCATGCATTTTAATTGCCACAATAAACCATCCTTTGTTGTCCACACAGGTACAGGAGAACTCCAACCTAAGAGAAGACTTCTGTCTCTCTCAAAGCTTTAATACTATTATTACCATTCATTCTGTACTCCTGAGCAGCTTTCCATGTGAACTACCTAATGTGTGCTATTAAGATGAATGATCTTTAAAGAGATTCCTGTCAAACCACTTTCTGAGAAGTGATCCTGTTTGTAAAAAAACCTTTGTGTTGGGACACAAATCTCTATTTTAGACCTTATCAGTAACCAGAACTTCTCAACCTGTATATTACATTCTGCTAGAAAAATGTTCTTCATCATAATTTAAGAAATGGATTATGAAGTCACAAGAACCCAGTAATGGAGTCTTTTATGGCACCATATGTAACAAAGTTCTCTAATGTAAGGATACCAGGGTGATTCTGATAAAGTTTAATGAATGTAAAATTAAAACACTTCCAAGCGGAAGCTGTGTCTTCAGACTCTATAGCATCTCAGCTAGCAACACCAATTTACAGAGAGCAATTGAAGTGGATTATGTCATATGCAGTGGAGGAACTAATACTTTTGGAGTTTTATGGTTACATGTTTTTCATAGCTTTAGCTTGTTCATGCATATCTCTGGAGAAAACTGACTGCACTTGTGGTATTTGATCTATTTTTCTACATTTTCTGAGCCAGTAGAAATAAATCTCCCCACAGTTTCAGCATTCTAAGCAAACTAGAGTCCCGATTTAAAGATGAGAATGCCCTGAAAAGCCTTTTTACATCTAAATACCAACAGGAGGGAATTTGCATATTAGTCAACAACAGTTTTAATCCCAGCACTGCCATCTACTGAAAAGATTATTATAATATATTTTTCTAGAAGATGCATTTTAATACATGGACAAGTTATTATCTCAGTAACTGGATTACTGGATAAAAGGAGTTCCTAACCTGATAAAACCATAACCAATGCTTTACAGCCCGGCAAAATGATCAAATGACCTTAAAATATATATAAGCACAATTACAGAAATGGTGACATTTCAGAAATAGTGAATAAACAGATACTAACTCACTGTGCCTAGGCCTGCCTTGCTCTGACTGAAGGCAGATAAATCCCAGCTGAGCTAAATGAGAATAGAATCGATTACTGTTTCAAGTTAGTAAGACAGGATATTAATCAATTAATTGCTTAAAAAGGCACCTGAAATTAATAAACCAGTGTTCCAAACTCTGATGGGATTGATGTATACTGTAGAGGAGAAAATACTCCAGTGAAAAAAAACCACTTTTCCCTAAATAAGAAAATCTAAATAATAACTTAGGAGTTTTAAAAGCTTGATCACCTATGGACAACCTCATCCCTGGGGTATCTGCTAGTTCCTCACAGGATGAATGCATTTTAATGACCAGATAACCCACTATGTACACCTGGTTTTCTTGCTGAATCAACTCTTGCATGAAGCAAATCTTTTTGCTGTTGGTGAACAGATTAGGCCACAACATATTGGTTGCATTTATCTGTTGGGTTTACTGTAGTAGATGGTTTAATGATACTCAAATTTTCCAAAATTTTTCTTGACAAAGTGAGCTGCAATTTGTGGTGAAATAGTATGGTAGACAAAGTACTGGTGATAGAGGTGGGAAGGTGGCTTTCTGTTTATTTAGCGTGGATTGAAACAACCATTATACAAACAACGGAGGAGATATTTGGCGCTTTTCCTTAGCCCAACAGTGTGTGTGCCAGGGTACTGAGGTGGGTGGAGCACTCCAAGGCTGGGAGGTCCACATAGGGGGCCAGGCCAGGGCCCCTACCATCTTGCCAGCCAGGAGCAGGCAGCCAGGGGCAATGGGGGCAGCCCCAGCCCCAGGCATCAGGCACCACCCTGCGGATGAGAATGGGCCACAACTGGACCAGGACATGGGCAGGGTCAGGCTGTGGGGAGCTGGAGACTGGCTCTTCTGGGGCATTGTAGGAGCAAGGGCTGATGTCCCTGGGGGGCTGAGATGGGGTCCTGAGCTGTGGTCAGGGTGGGAGAGACCCAGCATCAAGCAGGGACGAGCAGGGCTGGAAGTGCCTCAGGGCCATGGTGGTGTGTTAGGATGGTTCCTAGTAAGTTCATTAATCCTTTGGAAGTATTTATAATCACTGTGTTTATCTGATCACAGAATTCACAGAGTAAAACCAAAAAAGAAGAGTTAAAAAAAAAAATCAAACAACAAAACAAAACCATGAAATGGTACTTAAAGATATGTGGTTTTACATCCCCCCACCTCAAATTGAAAACTGAAATATTCCAACTAAACCTGCAGCAGAATTTCTAAAGGTCAGCAAAAGTATAAATTCAAAGCATGCATCATTTATTTTTCCATTGTTTTGAATCAGCTTTCAGGAGCCAGAAGGACAGCAGCTAGCCAGATGGTTCATGGCATGCTGCCAAATCTGGACAAACTACAGCACAGAATGACCATGTCTCTGGAAGAACAGCACTCTAAGGAGCATCCCAGAGGAAAACAAGGGGAAAGGGGCAGGCTAGCTGGCCCAAAATGAGTCTGATGACACCTCTTGATGGGTCAGGAAGAGAAAGACATTCTTAGGAAGCAATGCATCCTTCACTTCCCACTGGCATTGTTAGGAGGGAATTAGTCATGCTGGCTACATTTTCAAGAGTTTGTAGGACTGGTGAGTCATTTGCAGAGAATGAGAAGAACTAGCAAAGATGGAAAGGTTGTTAACAAAGACAAGTGGGTACAAAGGCCCCTGAAATAAACAGAAGTAAGAAGAGAAAACTAAGCAAGCTCTCAGAATTCTGTCCAGTCAATGCATTTCTGAGACAAACACACAGAACCTTAGATCTTCCACCTTTTTTTTTCTGTGAATTGATTTTTCCTTCTAATGTGGAAACCATCTGCTAAAGCTATGTCCCTTTTGCCATGTTCCTCCACTGTCACATCAAACTGTATTTAACATTGTATGGTGCTCTTGTCTTACTAGGTATTTTTTGTATCGCATGATTTCACAGTTTATTTACCTTCTTTTTCTATACCTACTTCTTACTGCAGTCTGACCAAGGCATTACAGGCCCTGAAACCCGATTTATTTTTCACCCTTTTCACCTTTTTTTTTTTTTCCTGGGGTTTTGTTTTTTTTCCAATCTTTCTCTGCATTTTGTTACAACTTTTGCCCCAAGCGTCTCATTCTGTAAATCCTTCTTTCCCACTGTTGGAAAACATTTCTACTCTCTGACTTTTCTTCCAGTATTACAAGACACCTAATTTCTTTTCCCCATGCCCTGTCTATCACTACACTAAATAATTTTCAGTCCCATTAACAGCACCTTTTAAACAGGATCCCTGCTTTAATTTGATTTTGTTCTCTTGCCTTCTATGTTCTCCAATTAGTCATTTCATTTCTTGTCTCTTCTGGCATATGCTTGTTCCTGTTTCTTCATATTTGCCTGACTTCCAGGTGCTAGAAAGATACATTAAAATAAAAATATCAGTGAAGAAAGTACATCATTGTTTCTACTGTCAGATTAGCTACTGGTAATGCATTGAGATACTGTCCAAATGTCACAGAGTATAATCATACATTTTCCTCTCCTCTCACCACTTCTCAAAGAGTTAGTAATGGAGACTGCCAGCTCAGTATACTTATCTCTTCACCTATTACTTGTTTCTAAGCAGATTTGGAATGCATACTGAATCCAGAATTTTGTAGAAATATTGCAGAGGCTCAGCTATCCCCTAGATTATAACCCCTTACTACTCAACCATGTGAGCACCAGGGAAAACCAGAATTTTCAAGTAGGGGGTGACCCTGAAGAGCTTGAAAGGTTAGCTGGTTTCTCCTTAATCTTTCCAGTGAAAGGATAGAAGCAAAAGTATGCTGTGTGTCAATATCTTCCTGTGCAGCTCTTACCCCATGCAAGGTTTTTGTGTCTATGACACAGGACTTTCAAGATTAAGTAACGGTTGTCTCCATCTAACAAAGTGGGCCAAAAGCACTTTTGCAAACAAGTTTGCCAGTTTAATGACAAAGCCTTTAAACAAGATTTTTCAAGGGATGAAGACCAAAGCCTGAGAAAAGTGAAAAAATAGGGGGCAAGAGTTCTGGATGACAACACAATATAGAAGGTTCTCACACATTCCCTAAGAAAACAGCACAACTGGGTATCTATCCAGTTGATCTATCATGTTCCACCTGGGCATGAACTCCTCTAGCATGAGAAAAACAAACAAATAAATAAACAATAACAGACCAACAACAACCACCAAAAAAAAAAAAAAAAATCCCAAAGGAATTAGAGGTTGTGAGCACTTTCAGTGTAAAAGAAGCATGTTAGCATAGCTCACATGACTGGAGCACAGGTGATGGATACACGTTCTTTAGTAAGCACAAGTTGGGAATGAGAAGAAAAGAAATTATGCTCTATGCAGAAGAGCAGGTTGAATGCATGGAGCTTTGCTATGAAAAGCAATTTTAGTGGGTTTCTGCTACAGACCTTCTGATTGAGAGGCAAAATAAGAGGCAGCCTTCTTTAGATGACTGAAAGAAGCTTTGCAATCAGGAAGAAGATTAAAAATATTGATTGGGCATGAAATCAGGAAAATTAAAACTCTGCTGCAATTGAAACTGGCAAGGAAAGTGAATGGCAAAAATAAAGACCTCTGTAAGTATATTGCCCAGGGGGACTAGGGGATCTGTGATGAAGACATGGAAGGGATTGCAGTGTTCAAAGCTTTATTTGCCAAGGTCTTTACTAGTAAGGCATGCCCTTTGGTTTTCCAGGTCTCTCTGCTTAGTAGCAGAAGAGTCTGGGAGACTGAAGTACTGCCTATGGTAGAGAAATATAGGTTAAGCAAATGAACTTGTTATATACGGCAGTTTATGAGACCACGTGAGACACATCTGTGTCGATGAGGGAGCTTGGTCAAAGTCACCTTTCAAAAACTGGGTGACCAGGAGAGGCCACTACAGACTAGAGAGACTAGAGGTACTAGAGAATGGAAAGTGTCTCATCACTTTTCAAGAACAGTGAGAAAGAGGATCTAGGATATTAGAGGCTGGTCAGCCTCATTTCAGTCTCCTGGAAGGTTATGGAGAAAACCTGCATATGGATGTCATTCATAGGCACATGAGTGACAAGGAGATGAATAGGAACAACCACAGTGGATTTACAAAGGGAGAATCATGCCTGACCAACCTGAATTCCCTCTCTGATGACTGGCATCATGGACAGGAAATGCTATTTATCTTAACTTTATAATGACTTTTGACATGGTCTCCCATTGTATATTTGTAGCCAAGCTAAACAGATATGGACTGAATGCATAGACTACAAGACTGATAGAAAACTGGTTGGATAAGGAGCCTCAAAGTGTAACGAGTAGCAGTTTAAAATCCATTTGCCAGATGGTTACTAGAGTCTTTCGTCACAGCTGTGTACTAGAGCTGATACCATTTAGTATCTTCATTAGCTACCTGGATGACAGGGAAGAACACACTCTCTACTCTGTGGATGAAACCAAATTTAGAGGAAGAAACTGATAGGCTAAACAACAGGACTGCTGTTCAGTGGACTTTGACAGACCGGGCTGCCAGAAACTCATGAAGTTCAACAAAAACAAGTAGAAAGTCCTAAACCTGTGATGAAATACCCACATCCAGTAGTACTGTCTGGGGCTGACTGAATAGAACTATATTCTGCAGGAAAAAAAAAAAAAAAAAAAAAAAAAACCGGGGGAAAAAAATAAACAACAAGATTGGGAGAAAAAAAAAAAAAAAAAAAAAGAGAACCTGGGGTAACAAGTTGAACATCAGTCAGCAGTGTAGCCTTGAGGCAATAAATGTCTATTACATAGTTGGATGTGTTATCAAGAATGTAGCCTGAAAATCAAGATCCTCTGTATCTGGCATTTATGGCCACATCTGGAGTATCTTGCACAGATTTGATTTCCTGACAGAGGAAAGGCAGTGATGCTGAGGAGTGAACTTGGTAGAGGGACACTTAAAGCCTTATTTACAGTAAATCTGACAATCAGTAGTATGGTAAGAAAGCCTGCCACTTACAGGTTTAACCTGCTAAAGTACACTTGCAAATTAACTTTGAATCATTTAGTCTACACATAATCTACAAGGCTCTGAAAAACAGTAGCACAGGTAAAAAGCATATGACAGGCAAATACATGTGGGTTTCATTTTTGTTTTCAGAAGGTGAGCTACTTCTTGACTGAGGCAAAGGGAAAAATACCAAATGTTTATCTCCCTTTGTATAACATGTGCAGTGGTCTGAAATATATTACCTGAGATCTGATCTCTGACTCTAGTATCTCTGCAAAGATAATTTTACAAAGTTTGTTTAGGAACAGCTTATATATTTGTTACATAGTGCATCATTCCATACTTGAGTGGAATAAACTGTGTAATATACCTGTAGTGAGCCACTGTCCTTATAGACAGTTTGGTATAATCATTAATCACATGTGCATGTTTAATCCTACCTAAATTACATACACATTTTCATGTGATTTCATTAACTGCATTGAAGTTAGAACTCTGGGAAAGGGTTTTACATACAAATGTTTGTCACTTATAGTCATGGTTCACACATGTACGTGTGGACGTGTTCCCATATGCTTTTCAGGTTGGTATGTGCATAAAGAACGGCTGGCAACCTTTCTGTTTGTTAGGAGGGTCTCTTCCCTTTCCCTATGATTCCTCCAGACTATTCTGTCTTTCTTGCAAGGTGTTCATGTCAAAAGGTCACTTGGGTACTTGAAAATACAGTTTCTCACTTTTGTTCAGTGGTCTAACACCTATGCAAAAGGTTCTGTATTTTCTAAACAGACTGTAAAAGAGCAAGGGGAGATTCCTAGTATCCCTGTTCATAAGGATATTTTAAATGGATTAAAGAAAACAGAGAAGTGCCAAGTCACTTGGTGATGCAAATCATGCTCCCTGAGAGAACAGACCAAAAGGGATCAAAACATTTACCAGAAATCACTGATTTGTATACAGACCAATTTCCACCAATTTCTCGGTAAGTAAGACAGAGGAAGAGAAATGGAAGTGTCTTAGAGAGGTAAGTGCAGTAGTAATCTCCTTTTCTATACTGGATGGTTTTAGCACTATCCATATAGTATAAGAAAACAGCAGAAACCATTGCAATGAAAAAAACCAGATGCTTTCCCTGCCCAGGTGAAGTAAATATGTAAGACCAGTTTTACTAGGCAGTCAGCTTTAAGGAACAGTTGTATCTAGAGAGATTATAAAGTCTAATGAGAATATTCTCCAGAAAATTTAGGGTATGGAAAAAGCCAGCTGTTAGAGCATTTAGCTATATCCATTTAAACTCCAACCTAAACCACTTCTAGTCATATTATTAATAACAGGGCTGTGAAAATTCTGCTATTGGTAACAATAAATAATTAAAGAGAACTTGAAAGATTCTTTTAAAATAATTTCTTACATCTTTTCTCTGGTACAAAAGCCTGAAGGAGCAACTTAAGTTCTCTGATAGGTTATTTCTCCTAGTAAGCAAATACAATGTTGGAAAAACCCTCATCCTTTGCCCACTGAAGTCACTGTATTCTTAGTTCTGAAATGTGACAGTATAATGCATCTCTGTACATAAAACAGTTCCACAACCAAAATTAAACCAGCATGTAAGGATTACTGCTGCTAAACAACTAAGTATAGGGACATATTTTCTCTTTCAGTTATAATATGTATCTCAGGTTTCCCATCTAGTGTCAATAGAAGGACAAACTGAAGTGCCAGTCTGTGATATCTCCCTGTAAGATGTTTTGAAACAATTCCTACACAGCACTATGGGTTCACTCATCACAAAAGCTTTCAACAGAACTTGAGGTGATGAAACTCTTTTATTAATAACTCTATGCTTCATTTTACCCTAATATTACCTAAGTTGTGGCAGCCCTCAGCACTGAAATACGTAATGCCATTTGCTATTACTCTATATACTTTCGGGTGTAAGCAAACATTTTAGTTTTAGAATGACAATAAATGAAATAAATAACAATTGATTTGTTGGGGTAATGCTTCAGAGAAAGGAAAGCCAAACTATATATGAAAAAGTCAGCTCTCTGTCAATCCATTCCCACCTAAAATGTTTTATGTGCATGTACACAGATTTATTATACATGTATGCACTTGTGCATTTATTCACACACAGATAAATAAAAGCATTTCAAAGACGTAGTTTCAATTAATTCAAATATCTCGGTTGTGATGAGAATGTTACCTAATAACTTCTAATTGCTAATTGATGAACTTAAGTTTCTGTTGAGCCATGATATTAACACTCTGAGTAAGAGTCTTTTAATATAGCTGATCTCACAAAAACAAAAAAAGTTTTAGAATCCCATAATAAAAATAATACTTCATTATAACAATGGAGGTAGTATGAGTAGGTAACATTAGTTTAAAAACTTATCTTTAATATTTCCTGAGCTTTGGAACATTGGTCAATACAACCTGAATTTCTGTTGATGCAGGGTTTTTTTTTTCTATGCAGAATTCATAATAGTACTCATTATTTGCTTCTTCATGTCTTGCTAGGCCATTACTTATATTGTCTGTGGTACATGATCTGCAGAAACCTAGCAAGCTGGGCAACTTTATTTTGCTGATGAATAGCAGAAGGGATGTAGAAAATATTTTAATGTATATTACCTAGGAAGAAATGTTAGATATACTTGGTATGTGAAGTGTATTTTCATTATTACACTCAAATAGTACAAAATACAATCAGTGGGTTTTGGATTTTATTGATAATGGCTAATAAGAAAAAAAGACCATGGTTGTGGTGGATAAGACTGTAAACATTACTATTTTGAGAATGGATTTCAAACATGTATTCGAGTTGTATTTGTAGGATTTTGATTACATTATCAGAATTATGATGTGTTGAAATACATTTAAACTGAGGAATTATTTTTGTGTTAACTAAAGATTTGAACCGATTATTGTCACTTATTTTCAAAGTAAACATGATTGTAGATCATGACCAAAATCCAAACCCTACAATCCAGGACAAATACTATTGATGTTTTTCATAAGCTCCACCTCTGTACAGAAATGGACTTTACTGAAGTAGGTAAACCAAGCAGGATTAGCCTTTTCATTGAAATGACAGTGTATTTATTTTATTAGAGAGCTGTTGATTAAGCAGGTGATCAAAAGGTTTGCCTATCATCTGCCCAACCACCTAGTCTGTGTCTAACTACAGCCACGATGTGTGTAAGTAATTCTCAGGAATTTATAATCTGTTATTGTAATCTAGTTCAGAAGTGGTCAGGAATCGTAAAGTTCTGTTTTCAGCATTCTGACAGATGAAGACAAGTCAAATAAAAGAATCTGCTCCATTAAGAAAATGGGTATTTTACAATGAATCATTATTATTTACCACCATGATTAAAAATGGGCATTACACATCTCATCAAACATGATCCTGGAATAATTGTTCAAGATAGTGTGTGCTTCCAAATCTAGAAGCTGTGCACTGCCTCAGACATTCCCTGGCCTTTCAACAATAAATAAAAACATGTGAATCAATTTTTTTTCTTTTCATTATGTATAACTGTTTAATGGACTTGACAGTCACTACGCATGAAAATTAGAAAGTATATTAATGACACTGATTTTTTGAGTACTTGTTAGCACTAGAAATTTATCCTGGACTAAAGCAGTCTATTAATTATAAAAGCTATTTTAAACAACACTACCTGTGACCCTGCTTAGTCCAGAAATGAATGTCGCATTACAAGGACATGAAACCACTTTCAGCTATTTCCAAGCAACTCAATCAGCAAACAAGCCCTTTTAGCCTATCTTCTACTATGACAGATATTCCAAGACATAAATTTAGTTAACAAAAACAAAAATTTCTTTTTAAAAGTTAAAAAAGACAGAGCCAACAAATGCAATGTAAATTCTAATCAACTTCCTAGTTCTGTGTCTCTGTCTCTCTTCTTCCACCCAAAATAAACAGATTCAGCTTGCAAGATGCTGACACCAGTAATGACAGACACTGCACAGCCATCACACCCCCTGACTAGGAAAGAGGTGAGAGCACACAGCACACAGGTGTTTGCAAAACAGTCTTCAAACTATGGATATAAACCTCAGGAACCTAGAGGAAGGCAACAAAGTATATGATGAGTATTTATCATTCCCAATAGAGGTCCTGGTTCTACCCTGACAAAAGTGTGCTGAAGAAACACTAAAGCGCCGGTTCCCAAAAACACCCAGGTGAAGATTGTTCCCTGGAAGGGAAACAGTCAAATAGACAGTGTTTTCATGGAGTATCTTATGATCATGTTACACAGCAGCTTATAAGAAAATTTGAAAGTTGTCAGGACGAATATGGTTATTACTCCTATAGGAACCAGAATCGTTATTGTGCTATTGGCCTACTTCACTATCATATGTGTTTTAAGCTTATTAAGTCTCATGGTGAACCTCAACATTAAATTTACACCAACTCCAAATGTTACCCAATCAATTTATTTACACAACTTATTTTAGACAAGCCTGTTATTAATGTGCTGTGAGGCTCCTTTAAGTTATTTCTTGTTGCATTCTTCAGTCTGCTATTGCACATTTTCCCCCCTTAACATAAAATATATCATGATATTCACACCTTATACGTATATCAAAATATCTACTGTTTCCAATGACAAGCAGATTGCACCTTCGCAATCTCAGGTACGAAATTAAGTAAAAAGGAAAAGGAAATAAATATTGCAAAGAATATAAAAAGACAGAAAAAAAACACCATGATTGTAATTGATGTAAAATAAGAATTTCCTGCCCATTTTTCATTTAATTTAACTGTTTATATAACATGCCTAACTCCATAGCTTATCATGAAGGACACATTAATAGAAGAGGCAGAGAGGCAGTGCATTAGAGACCCTCTTCAAATTCAGAAGAAGATTGGTTATTGTATAAATATATTTAGCTTTATAAAATAACCATGGTCAAAATTACTGACTGAATACATGAAGCAGGTTATTCAGATTCTGCAGCTTCAGTGGCTTAAGAAATTTCCAAGAATATGTTCAAGGAAAATCTTCATATTGGCTTCATTTAGCTTAGGAGAGCCAAATCTAGGGTACCATTGCCTTATTCAAACCGGATAAACTGAGATAAATGGGACAAATGAAAGTGATTATGCTAGGCAGGATTTCAAAGTAAGACTAAGGAAACAGAATAGAAACTGAAAACTTGGGACCTTGAACCCACCTCAGCGTCTATTTTCTTGAGAGACATGATCAAGTTTTAAACACAAAAACTTAAGTTTTAGAAGTAATTTTACAATATCTAGCATTAAGACAACCGCTGACTCAGGTTTTATTTCATATATTTAAACGTAGTCCTCTGATATTTTTGCAAATAGAAACACTGCAGTCATGCCAATGCAAAAGGGGAAACCAGAAAATGCAACCCATCAAAAGCAAGCTTGAAACCTATTAATTCAGTAGCCAGCAAAGTAAAACACCAAAGCAAACAAACAGCAAATGGTGAAAATACATGAAAATATTAAATACTATATTGGCTTATGTTTTAGTCATCTGAGGTATCATAAGCAACACAGATAAGTTTTTTAAGAATATATGATTTTAATTGACTTTGCCCCTTTGATGATAAATTTACAATGAAAATGACACGTCCACCACAATTTTGAAATACAACATATCTACCACCGATTTGCTGCAAATGCCTTTGCATTGTATTTGTGGCAAAGGAGTAAATTTGACAAAAATAAATTCTTATGCACATCCACCCTTGTAGGATTAATACCAAGATGAATTATTTTAAATTAAATAAATGAAGATAAAAAATATATAACATAATATAAACATTCCTCTTGGATGTCCTCAAGCAAGGTTTCCCTCAGCACGCTTTCTAATACACCAACCTTTGTAAAAAAAGTGAAAAAATTGGGTCTGTTTATTGAGAATGAGGCAAAATGATGCAATTGACGTTGGCCTGATATTTTACTTCTTGTGAATTGGGGTAATAAGTTTTCCTAACCTCCAATATTGATGTTGGTCCAGCCCCAGAACTCTAAGGCCGTTTGTACTGGGAAGAGCACACACGGTTAACAAATGCAAGGCAACCCATACAACTTCTGGTGCATTTGCTGATCATCTGAGGCCCCTGTCCCAAAGGCTGTCAGAGATGCGTCAGCTCCTCCGATACTTGCCATGGACAGGTCAAGTGAAGATGATTTTACTTGATTTGGAAGAGGAAGAGTTTGCTCTGCCATCTCTCTGTGCTCCCACAATGTGTACTTGAGCATTAGTGGACAAATACATCAAATAAGTATCAGATAAAAGCACCCAAAATGCACTTGGTAATGCAAAGAAAGGATATATTTTAGGGTATGGTCAGAGAAGATATTCAAAGCCCCCACTGTTGCTTCTAGAAATGTCAGGACAATTCAGAAATGTCAGTTCCTTTACCAGTTTCCAGATTGTAATTGAAGGATCATGTAGCTCTCTCACTCTTTCTCTCTCTTTCTAAATAGGTCTATAAAGATCAGCTGGAAAGTGCAGACAGAATTGTTCACTGGTTAGCTTTACTTAGAGCTACAGGGTATATATGTGCTTTGTTTTGTCTTATTGATCAATCTAGCTTACATTTTTAGCACACACAAACAAAAATCAGGAAAAAGAAAGTCGATGAAAAACACGAACAACACAAAACAAATAATGTTCCAATCGTGCAAATTTCGCTTCACTGGATAAAGCACTTCTTGACACAGTAATGTCCAGAATCCCCCTCCCCCAGAAAAATACAGGACTGAAACTGAAGCTTTTTTTTTTCCTTTTTTTTTCCTTTTTGTTCTTTTTTTTTCTTTGCTTTTTTTTTTTTTCCTTAAGGCTATACAACACAAAGAAATAAAGTATGGAAAGAACACCTCATTGGGCTGAACACTTCATTCTTCTGGCTCTGGACTGAGCCTTTGACAAAGCGATTGTGTGGTCCGAGTTATTTGTCTCATTGGGACAACAACAAGAGAAAGAAAAAGAGGAAAAAATGAAAGAGAGAGGGGAAAAAAATAAAAAAAAAAAAAAACAAGAAAGTCAATGATCCCAACAATAAAATCCGAAATTGACTTTACAATCACAGGTACAAATTGCTCAGGTCGATAATTTCATTTCTCCTAAAGATCACTGTCGTCTAAAACTAATTAGAGGCGCAGGTTCCCGAGGAATTGTCAATATTCAAAGCAAATGTTGGAGTTTAGAAGGTTATCATTCTTCTATCATGACAGTCTAACAGAGTGACTGGAAATATTGTCATCTGCTGCCAAGATCAGGGTGTCATTAACAACTGAATCCTTGCTCCGGCTCATTGATCTGTCTCCTATTTGGCCTTCTTTTATAGTGGAAAGACTAAGAAGCCGGAAAAGGTTGAATATTTCCACCCTCCCATGAGGTTACCCCTTTCCAGTTTGAGATGCACTTTGTCTTCTCGTTCCATGTGGAGCAAGACCCCATTGCTGGCTGCTTCTCTGGTGACGTCCTGATCCCCTGCAAAAGCTGATATCACTGGGTAGCCGTTTTGCATTAAACTTACCTAAAAAAGTGGAAATAGAGAGAATCTGAGTTTTCTCAATACTCTCAATGACTTTTTTGCCCTGTACACATCGTTAAGCTTTTATGCAGGTTAGAAACAGGGTCGAATTAAGCTAAGGCAATGCATGATTTCTGTCAGACCTCTTTAACTAAAATAACCTACAGTCTCATTCTTCACTTGTGGTTTTGTAAATGCACCTTAGTCTAGAAACGAGCATTTGAAAGAGAAGGGGAAAAAAAAAAGAAAAGAAAAAGAAAAAAAGAAAAACAGTATTTTCTTTAGATCAGAACCCACCTGGATGGTTTGTCTGTTATAAACCTTGACCACGTGGAAACTGAAACTATATATCCCTTTTCTTGGTGCTACAAATATACTGGAAGCAAGATCAAAATGGTTGCCAATATTAACTAATACCTGGAAAGTAAACAAACAAAACGAAAAAAGGAGAAAGAGATAAATCAGACCTCACTTTAGAAAACCACCAGTGAACATCTGACATGAGCTCATAACCAATATAAAGCCTAGTAGAAATGGCATTTGCAGCACAATTAGAAGTGCACTGCAGGGGAAAGGAGCCAAGTTACAGAGGCATTTAAAAAGCATCACAGTTCATAAAACGATTTAGTTATGCAATAATGGTCTCCAAAGCCTGCTAGGTGAAGTGCAAATGTCCACACTGCACTGTTAATAAAATAAAGGTGGCAGAAGTGTGGGGAGGTAGGGGAGTGGAAGGAAGGAAAAGAGGGAGGGGAAAGAACCGAGGAAAAAAAACCCTGAAACTCATCAACTCATAATGCAAACGTATGTTTTTTAGCTAGCTTTACTGAAATCACACCTGCCCTCGAATTCAGTAGGTATAGAACTAAAATCGCCCTGCAGAGATGACCGAAGGAGGAGAGAGAATGGTCCACAACAGCAACATCTGCCATCTCATGCCTCTCTGCCTCTCCAGAGGGCTGTGCCGCCTGGCCCGCACCTTCCTCAGGCGGCTGGGGTGGGCCTGCTTCTCCTCCCCGACAACAGTCTTCCTTTGTCATATATTTCAGTGTCTTTTGAAAGGAAGAAAAAAGAAGTTGAGCCCTTCGGCACCTATGCCAAGCCTTGCTTGACAGCAGAGACCGCATCCTGCCCCGCAGAGGCTGGCGGTGCCGAGCCCTCCGCTTCGACGAGAATCCCGCTCCGGTTCCTCGCTTCCTCCCTTTACAGGCACCAGCCTGGTTTGGCTCAAAAGGCACGGGTAACAAGGAAAGAAAAGCCCGCGGGCCCGTGGCGATCCCGTGGGCGATGGGTGAGCCCGATCCCGCTGCTCCGCCGCACCACTCCTCTCCGGAGCGCGCCAGGCGCGCTCGGCTTTGCGGTCTACAGCCTCTGGTTTAATGGATTAAAATACAAAGCGGGAGGAAACAAAAAACAACCCCCTCCCCAAATCCCGACCCTTTCCTCCCAAATAGCCAATTCCTATTGTTTCAAATAAAGGAAAAAAAAGAAAGAAAGAAAAAAAAAATCAGTTATTGCGGGAGCACCGAGGGAGGAACGCCTTCGAACTCCTGAGAACTGAACATTGCCGGGTAAAGCGTCTAAAATACGCTACACATGAAGCGAATTCTTGTTGGTTTGTTGGTTTTTTTTTTTTCCTCTACTGATCTGACTTTATGACAGCTTGTAAGGAATAGATATGCAAGCTCATTAGGAGGGACAGGTAGACAGACGAATGACAGGCGGACAGATAGTTGAAAACAAAAACAAAACCGGAGGAAACAGTTTGCTAATTTTGGCTGACATTAATTCAGGAGTCAGAGGCGGTAGGAAAAAAGTGAATTTCGTGCCAAAAGTCAAGCGGTAGGAGGGGGCACGGGCTCCAGGAGGCAAGCAGTGAGGCGGGGAAGGGACAGGACAAGCAGGCCGGGCTGCTCGCTTCTCTGCCCGGCGTAAGCCGCACAGGCTAACACCGCTCCATTACAACCCACCAAGGACAGTGTTCGCCTCATTTGATAACGCGGGGAATACCCTCTTCTTCCTCAGCCCTCCCTCCCCCTGAGAGGTGCTGTAACATTGCCAGGTGCGGTGGGAAAAGGCATCCCGTCGTCAGGCAGCCAGCCACCGGCGACTCCTCGTCGGTAAATCTCTGTCCTCCCATTACCCTGAAAATAAGCAACTCCGGCGGAGCACCGATGGGGAGGGGTAGGGTGCGCACCCTCCCCCTTGTTATCCGTGACTGCCCGGGGCAACCCTCGGCTGCAAGGAGCCCCCACAAACGGCCGAGGTATAAACTCGCACGTTAAAGCCCTCTCAGCAACAGCGCTGGGACCGGACAAAAAGCC
>NW_009934352.1:22012-22337 GCF_000696875.1 Nestor notabilis
CGGCGGCCCCCCCCCTCCTCCAACACAACCCAGGAAAGCCTCGCAGCCACCTAAAATAACTTCCCAAACTCTTTCTGGAGAGCTGAGCTGTAAAAACTGCTATTGAGCGGGTGGGTCAGGATTAAACGGTGGAAGAAGACCAGGAGCTAAACGCCGGGTGCAGTGACAGGGCGAGGGGCGGGGATGGCCGCGCAGGGAGGCTAGGGACCGGCGGCGCGGAGCGCGGGACAGCGAAGGCAAAGAGAGCGTCGGCTGACCTGGTCGAAGTAGATGGTCATGGTGCGGTTGCTCATCTCAGAGGGTTCGTGGTTGGTGCTGCGGGTGG
>NW_009934353.1:0-23255 GCF_000696875.1 Nestor notabilis
GAGGGACACCACTCATTACTGGTCTCCACAATATCCACACATGATATCTGCTATATCAGATATCATGTATCATATTTCCCTTCTCCATGACACAGGATTTGCCACTACTATTTCTTTCTAAGACCTGAGATGTCACTTTCATATTTCCAGGATGCCAGGACCTGGAGACCATTCATCCCTTTAGCTGCATAAGTTTAGTTGCCTTAGTTAGATGGCTGAGTTAAGAAGTTTAACTCTCCTTTTGCTTGGTTCCTGGACTGAAGATCTCATACTCCTGTTCTGGCTTCTTAACCCTCCTTCTCCTCCCTGTCTTCTTCAGAAGTTGTGGGAGAGGGGATCTCTGCTGATCAGTAGGGATGCTGTGTGATACATTAGCATGAGGATCAGATCCAGAGGCTGTGATCAGAGTCAAACACAGTGCAATGATCTCCTGGCAAGTCCACAGCGGCAAGGAAGATCCCATGGAAGGCCAGGAAGCCCAGCCAGCATGTATGGGGCAAGGACAGGATAGATGGAAGAGGGTATAAGATCAAGCACAGACTTTACTGCTGCCCATCTGTGAAGCTGCACAGGCAACAGCTGGCAGTAAAGCCTCTTCTTAAAAGCAGTTCCCAAGGGAGAGGAGGAGCAGGCCCTCACTTCTAGCTTTCTTCACAACAGCTTTCATCAGTGATGTAGTCGACCTTGGGCTCACCCAGCTAAATCCTTTAACTCAGCCACATAAACTCCCAGAATGCAGGAAATTTTCTCAGGGCCCTGACAGTGGTTGTGAAATATATAGGAGCATTTCTGCCAGTTTAAAAACATTTAAACCAGTGTGAAAACTGTTCAGATTAGAGAAATCGTGTACTTGATTGCTTGTGTTACTTCATGGACATACTAAGTTCCTGTATTTGGAAGTGCATCTTAGTTGATTTCTACTGAAGAAGTTGAATGATGTACAGTTTTGAAAGTGTTAAGTGAAATTCAGACAAATGGCTTGCTGCATAGGAATTTGCATCTCCTTAATTTTTCTAAAATTGGCTAAGATTTTCAGATATAAAATGCCTTAGAAGTGAAAAGCATTTTTGCTTTACAGGAATTAGGTACTAAGAGAGAATTTGAACAGAAATTATGATTAATTTTAGGGCATTCCAGAACATAATGTAGCAAGTATAACACAGATCCACAGATCTCATGAGCAGCGATTAATGGGCTTTCTCATGTTGGTAGCTTGAAAAAGAATGAAAATAAATGTAGAGAAGACCATCCAGCAAAGCTACTTACCCCTGAAAATACCCATTACTAAACAGAGGGAGATTAGGCAGACCAGGGCAGCAGTATAAATCCAGAGTAACTACTGAAGACAGTAAAGTTACTCCACATTTATACTAGTTTAACGGAGAGAAGAAAAAGGTCCATTGAGTATAATCGAATCAAGAAGTTTTCCATTAAGTCCAAATGACTTTCACAGCAGGAGGCTCCTGAAAGCTCAGAGAAGAGCAGTCCTTTCAGAACAATAACATTTTGCTTTTCTTCAGCATTTTAATCTTTACTGTTTGGACACAGTGTTTTAAAATTCACTCAGAATATGCTATGCTTTTTACATTAGCTACATTTAATGCCAAATACTCTTGAATTCTAGTAAAAAAAATCCATATTTTCTATGGGCATTTACTTATACTTTCTAAGTTTTATGTCTTTGGATTTTTTTCTTGATCTTTTATGTTATTGTACAGTTTATATGGAATTCAGTATCTTATGTTCTGCACACTTTGGGAAATTCTGGTCATGTGTGAATCATAACAATTAAAAATTTTCTATTGCATTATTGAAAGGTTAGAAATATAATCAAAACACAAGGTTTGTATGAAGAAAAAATTATTGGTTTTCAAAACCACGGTTGTTTTTGCATAGGGTAGAGATGAAGCATATGAATAAAGCATGTTAAGAATTGTATTTATTTCCAATTATTCCAAAGGTTTATTGTTTCCAAGGGTTGGGGGAGGATGGTGGTTTTTTTTGGGGTTGATTTTCTTGTGTGAGCTCCAGTTTTCATATTTATTACACCTTCTACCCATCAGAAAATATCTGGGAAAAAAAAGTTACAAAAATACAGGTACATACACATATGACTTCATGAATTATATCTATACCTGCAGCTACTATATAAAACAGTAAAATAAATATATATATATATCTTTGTTAAACTTTAAAGTATACCTATATATTCTCATACTAACAAGGTTATTTCTAGCAATATATAGATGGAACTTTTGCTCTGGAAACCAGTCCCTCTTGAAAATAATAAGACTACTTACCAAAAAAAGACTTAACCATTTTTTATTATGGAAATGGGTCACCAAATTCTTTCAATATGTGTAAATGTGTATGTAATTGTATATGTGCATGTAACATGATATATATACACTGATATCTTGGATACAGTAATGCCAGTGCAATGTTATAAACAAATAGAACCATATCTGAATGTTCTTTATACAAATATTATTTGAACAATTATTAGAAGGTAGATTACACAGGAAAGACTGCTGATAATCAGCTATTACTTTTTAAAACTAGTCACTAAAAAGTGAAGACTGTTGAAGCCAAAGTTACAAGGTAATTAACAGTGTATTTTCTTTTTCAATTGGAAGTGAAAATGTAGTTCTGGCTCAGCAACTGTGACTCTCTACTTCAGGTTTTTAGCCTTTTTTATTAAGTAAAGCCTTTTCATTTAGCTGGTAGAGACAGTAGGTAATGCAATCTTAGGATAAGTAAAAGATCACACTAGGAGAGGCACTGAATTTCCTTTTCTAGGATCAGACTATGTTTAGACACATTTCCTTTTTACACAGTAAAAGCCTAGTTAAAATGTGTATACCTCTTTCAGGGTATGATTAATTTCTCTTCCCAACTTTAGCCACTCAAGCTGGCTTACATGAATCTGATTATTTGTTGCACTATTTTCTAATTAGTTCTCTAATCCTATGGAGGGATCAATTAGGGGGAAAAAAAAATTTCACTGTACACATATCTGTTAACATTTTTAATAGTGTCTTTTTTTTTTTTTCCTTATCAGTCTCTCATCTCCCGAAAGAAAGAAGAGATGCATGAAGGTCACCACTGAAGATTCATAAACCATTGTGAATAATGTCAGAACTATAATTTAATTAGTGGCCCATCTGTCACTTTCTGTTTGATGAGCACTAAATGTCCAATTATCATTTAATATCTTCTCTAATCAGCTCTGGCAAATTTCACAGGCACACTAGAGATGACATTAATAGATAGAAGTGAGGCTACCTTTGCAACATTATCAGAGAGAGAAAGCTTTTGCAGTTTTGACTTACAATGAGTAAGGCATGAATTCATTCCAGTTAGTAGCAAAGACATTTTATGCAGATGGTGTTACTGCATATTGCAAACTAAAGCTTTGAGTTGATTTTTTGAAAGAGTTTGGAAAACCACTTCTAATTTTTATGGAATTTGTTATTCTTGTTGGCATCCAAAAATAACACCAGTCTTTAATCTTCCTTTATTGTCTTCATGAATTAGTTTATAAATTTTGTTTCTTCATTCTTTTTCTGACATTAGCCCTCACAAACAGAAGGTCCACAGGGTTCTTCATAAAGAAAGGGAAAAAGACATGTTGAATAAATATGAGTAGATTTTTAAAAAAAAATTAAATACACAACATAGACTTACAAAAAATACCAGGCCAAAGATTTTAGTCTGTTGCTGGGACAGAGGACTAATCACCATCATGACCTTCTTCTCGTAAAGGAAGAGCAAAAGAAAATTCTAATCTTTTAATGAGAATGTACAGTACGTGTGTCTTCTCAGACAAGACACAGAAAATGACCACATGTTAAAAGCATAGAATAACTTGCTGGTAAGATTGATGACCTATGAAACATGTATTGACAGCATCATAAAATGCACTTTTCCACTTGTAATGAGAGATTAAAAACCCTACTTATCCACACCTTGGGTCAAGGTCAGGCAGCCTATAGCTTCTCAGATTTGAGATCAATAACATAATAGTCTCTGAAATAGGCTTTTGTCCTGACAAGAAGCTTCTTCTAATAAGCAAGTGCTGCTCACATGACACTTTAGATTTAGTCACAAACTCTGATGATAAGTAAAATTCTCCAGCACTTGGAAAGAAAATATGGCAAAAAAACCCTGTTTGTAATATGACTGCATAGGTTTATTACTTAGTAGCTAATAAGATTGGGATTTATGCTTGGCAGATCCGCTGCAGTGATAAAATAGCCAGCCAAAAGTAGATATAAAATAAAGTCCCCTTTCCCTCCTGCTATATGTTTTGGCAGCAACTCAAAAGCCAGAATGTCATTTCTGATACTTCCATATTTCTTCTAATAAGATTGAATCTGAGAATCTACTGATTACAACTTAAATTTGTAAGAACTTGTCAGGAAGTTATCAACTGCTTGATCCGTCATTATTCTACCTAACTCACTACACATCATAGCATTGAGTATTTAGAAAACATAAAATTACTCCTTGATGATATACAGGTTCCACTAAAGTACATGTAGAGGAATTCTCATCATGTGCATCTCCACAAGAACACAAGCAAAATAAAGTAATATATCCCCAGAGGAATGCAAATGAAGGAGATAAGTGCCCAGACACGACTGATTCGCATTCCTTCTCTTTGGCTCCAGACACAGGTCTGAAGAAGATGTAACCCAAATGCACAGCTTTGCTCTTGAGAAAACTTGTAAAGAAGCAGTCCACTAGAGCTAAAGGCAAAGCCAGGAATGCAAGAAATGATTATTGAAGACCTTCTCCAGGGGAACAGAGAACTGCCTTGATTCTGAAGATAATTTTAAATGCCCTTGGGAAGTGAAATAAAGAATTGAAGAAGAGAGGAGGTTATTCATATGTAGGGTTGTTATCAATAAGCATTAATAATAAAGGCCTAGATCAGATCTTTTCCTTTGGATGTAGTATAGCAGAATTTTTCAAATACCTCTGAAAGGTAAGCAATATCATAAAACAAAGTCAGTCTTGAGGACAATACACTGGCTGTCAATGTCTGATCACTACTGTGCAATTTTTTATTTCTGATTATGCAATGAACAGCTAGATAAACTGATCATATGGAAAAGTAGTATCAGATGCATAATATTTTCAGCTGTTCTGTGAGGTTTATTTTGGCTCCTATTGTTTCATGTAACAGTAGGAACTAATAGACATACCTCAAGCATCTCATTATTCTGTCTGTTTTCATAGGCATTCAGACTGTACCTTTCTGTTATAAATCTGCACATCTGTAGAAGAACTGGAATAATTAGACATCAATACTATGAAACCTGCACACCTTGACAAAACCTTTATGAAGCATTGCCTTGTCTGCCTGTTTTGGTGGAAAAGAATAATCCAGTCACCTACTGAGTCACTAAGTATTTTACACAGATGCATAGAATTGTAGAATGGTTTGGGTTAGATGGGACCTTAAAGATCACCTAGTTTCAACACCCCTGCCACAGGCATGGGTGCCCTCCACTAGACCAGGTTGCTCAATGCCCCATCCAACCTGGTCTTCAACACTTCCAAGGATGGGACACCCACAAATTCTCTGGGCAACCTGTTCCAATGTTATACTACCCTCACAGTAAAGAGTTTCTTCCTAATATCTAATCTTAACCTACCTTCTTCTAATTTAAAACCATTCTCCCTTGTCCTATCACTACTTTCTCTTACAAAAAGTCCTACTCCAGATTTCTTGTAGGCCTTCTTCAGGTACTGGAAGACTGCTATAAGGTCTCCCTGGAGCTTTCTCTTCTCCAGGCTGAACAGCCCCAGCTCTCTCAGGCTGTCTTCATAGGAGAGGTGCTCCAGACCTTGGATCATCTTTGTGGCCCTCCTCTGGACTTGATTGAGCAGGTCCATGTCCCTTTTGTGCTGGTTGCTCCAGAACTGAACACAGCACTCTCATGAGAGTAGAATAGAGGGAGAGAATCACCCAGACCTCAACCTGTGATGCTTCTTTTGATGCAACCTAGGATTCAGTTTGCTTTCTGGGCTGGAAGCACACATCACTGTGTCATGTTGAGCTTCTCATCAACTGACACCCCCAGTTCTTTCTCCTCAGGCTTTCTCTCAAACGAAAATCTGCCCAGTCTATATTTGTGCTTGGGATTGCCCCAGTCCAGGTGCAGAACATTGCATTTATCCATAAACTGCAACATTCCACCAGGAACTTTCAAAATCAGCATACCATATACCTCCACAGCCTTGTTGATGTCCCTCAGAAGTTGTGGCAGAGATGAGTGATACCTCATCATGACCTCTTTGTAGCTGGTACAAGTGGATATCTAAATTCTGATATAAGTAGGCTTGTTAGATTTGCCATGTAAACAAATTGGTAACCCATTTAGAATATTCTAAATGTTTTACCTACCATTAAAAGAAGTTTCAATCAGCTAAAATGTATTACTAATTTCGACCCATATCCAGAACAAATTCTGAAAATGCATAATCAGGGAAAAGTTTGCTTAAAAAAATTCACCTTATACCTATGTTTATTCTTTCTGTTTGAATTATATATACTTTTAAATCAGTACAGTGAATGACAGGAACTCAGTTAATATCTATTAAGAGTTTAGGATTTCTCACACAATGAGACATTGAGACATTCCTTTAATATGATAAATTATGTGTGTAGATCATCCTCTGCGAAAAGGGAAAAATAACCTGCCTACATAACGGGGAACACAAGACTTAAAACCAGGTTTTCTGAACTTTGAAATAAACCTATAAAAAAGAAACAGAGCATAAATTGTAGAACAGATAGAACATCTCTAGGATGTTTCATAAAGAACAGCAACCAGTTAGGAAAAACAGTACTGGGGAAAGCAGCTTTCTTTGGTCAGATAAATACTATTCATTAGCATTAGAGGCTGACCAAGTTTCAGTGCTTAGACACAGTGCTAGATGGGTATGGCATCCTACCAGCTTGAAGGTCAGGAATTTGGAGAGGTTTTAACTTTGGTTTAGCTGGTAGATCTTAACCTGACTAGCAAAAATAATGATATGCATCTAAATTATACAAAAGGTTAAGGTTATTTCATGACTTAGTACATTAATAGAACAGGTCCAAATGTTATTCTCATTTCTTTTTTTAATCACATCTTAAGTTTAACCATCCTCCATCATTGCATTGTATTTCTGTAACATTTTTTCACCTCTGTGAATGAATTAAATATAAAATTACTAATGGAATCAGCTCTTCAACTAATGTAAAATTTAATAATGAACACAATTTTACCTTTTTAAGAAACATATGAACATCAAAAAAAAAAAAAAAAAAAGAAAAAGAAAAAAAAATTCCAGAACATTTTTCAGTCATTTTCCTGGCATGAATGGCAAGGATTTCAGTATAACTCTTTCACTGTAAGCAAGTTATGAAGGTCAGTCAAGAACAATAAATTACATTTGAATGGTGCTTTTCAGAAGCATGCTAGGAGGCAAATAGACACAGTAAAGGCAAAAACAAAAACAGAACATGACTCAGTAGAAAAAATGGATTAAATTCTGTTTAGACAAGAAATACCAGGCAGTAGATAGTTAGCTGGAGACTATACACTGGTGAAACACTTTCACTGATCTTGTGGATAACCCTGGAGAGTCCTACTTTGCCTCCTTGTCCTCCTGTGCACCTGCTGCCTATTTAGGAAATTTTGTGGATTCTGTTTATGAAGGACATGGTCTTGTTACCTTTGAAGTCAATGGTCAAACTATCATTACTTCCTTGGAAGCAGATGGGGCCCATATGGCCTGCTTGCATGATCATTGCTCATGTACAACACCCACAGAGCTAACAGGTTTCTAACTGGGAAGAATTGCAATCTGAACAACAGTAAAATGAATAAAAGAAGATAAAACAACGTGAAAACTTTGTGGGAAGTGGAGAATTTTACAATCCTTTTCTGAGCATACCTTGACACCTCACTTACACCTTCTGAAAGAAGGGAGGGATGAGTTGTGAGAGGCTTTAATGGAGCAGTGAATAATAGCAGGATGATATGGAAAAGGCCTGTAACTGTGGAAAGCAAAGCGGTGAGACTTAATCAGAGGGCTATTACTGTCTTGGGTTGTTAGTGTATGACCCTGCTGATGTCATACTCCAGGAGATTCCTGCTTTCACTGGATTGTGAAAAGCAGCAGTTGTGAGTTACAATTCCCACAACATCTGAACCTCAGTCTTGTTCTCATCAAAGCACAAAGGTGAGGAATAAGTGCTGTTAAAGAGCATGGGAATAAAATATGTTTTCCTTAGCTATAACACTGAGTGTATTGGTCTACAGAAGTATCAGGTAGAGTGCTGAATGAAGCACCTGGGAATAGCAAAGGGGTGTATTTTAGGGCAGGGAGACAGAATTGCTGTCTGTACAGTTCAGTATCAACAACATGTAAAAAATAGAACAGCGGGGTACACAGTTGTGAAGGCACAGAAATTCCAAAGCTAGCAGGGACCAGGCATATTTGAAAAGGGGTAAAGCTGCACATTCACTGTGTAGGAGCCAAGGTGAAGTTAATTAGCTGAAGTGAGACAAGCTGTGCAGCTAAAGGGCTCAGATGATAAACAGTGTTGGCAGAGATGTACTGTGTCATCTAAAGTTTGCTCACCATTAACTTGGAGAATCATAGGATGAATTGCAAATAGTGCAATGCAGATGTGCTGTTCAGATGTGCTAGCAACATACCATGGGCTAGCCAAGACAACTGATCTGACAGTCCTAACTAGGACGAAGACACATCCTCCAACAATTTTTTAAAGTTAAGAAGGCAGGGTAAGAAAATGAGATAAAACAATAACTTTCAAATAAGCACACCAAGTCATTGCTTCAATGCCATACCATACCCAGCTTTCTGGAGTATCACCCTTCCTCAGTATGTGGATCTCCTCACAAAAACAAATAGTAGTAGTTGCAAAATGAACGTGTAGCATGCACAGTGCTGCAATCTGAGTGTGAAAAGACTCTGGTGTGGTTGAGCAGTTAGTCCCAGTACCTGAGACCTACACTGGCAGTAGGATTTCACTCTTAGCAAGGAAAATAATACCAGGTTCCTTGTTGTAGGCCCAAACCATCAGACTTTGCAGAGATACTTTCATGTTAAGCAATAATATGCTTAGGAAATAATAAGTTTAGGAAATCAAGCTTTGACTTACTTTAATGATAACAAGTAACATCTTTAAATTTAGTGCAATGCTCACCTATAATCAACACAACCATTACCACCAGTTGCCCATCAAAAATTTTGTGGGGAGGAAAGAGACCAAGACAAAGCAGAAAGGAGAGTTACGACACCTACATTTTAAAAGAAGAGCTATTTGTATTTTTCCAACCTATAATTTGCCTAGTAATGTGCACTAGTGTTATTTACATACTTATTTGCATAATTATCATTCTGCTTAAAAATATGAATATATGTATTTTATATATAGAATATGAGCACACTGATAAATGGATAAGAAAAAAAAATACTTCAAAATTAAAACCCAACTTAATTAGCAATGCAAAATTTCCTCCTAACTTGCTTTGGTGATCAGTGAGGGATCTTTCTTTTTGAACAGTAAATGTTTCCTGTTCACATTTAACAAGAATCATGAAGGTTTTGAGAATAATATAACATTGCAATGGGTCCTGGAAAACTCAGTAATGCCCAGTACCCTGCTGTGAAAGGGCTATAGAAACAGGAATTACAAACATAATTTTCTTAAGGCTTTTTCTGTGTTGAGCTGTAGATAGTGACTCAATTGTGGTAACAATGACATAGTGATGTTGCAGAGAGGACTGTATATTTATCTCAGGAAGTTTATACATGGATTAAGGAAAGTTGTAAGTTGTGTATATGTAGGTGTTCCCCTTTCATAGGCTTTGAGAAGAGTTTTTGACACTGTTTGACAGTAGAAACTGGCCAGCATAAGAGGCCTATAAGTAAACATCTTTAGTCTCTTTCTGTTGTCATTTTAAACAGCTGAGGGCAGGGCATCTCTCACAGAGCTCACCTGCTCAAGGCCAGTAACTCTGTCACAGCTTGTGAAAATTCCTAAAGAAATTTCAGAAATGACTGACACTATCTGAACACAGAAATTGTCAGGACACTTACTAGCCATTATATCATCATAATTACAGTGGCAAGGGTGCTTAACTTTTAAAGGAAATTCAAAAAATTTTTCATTTTTCTAATGGACTGAGAAGTGCTACACACTTCCTAAAAAAATCCCTTGTTCCATGCCAATCTAATTGTTCACGTAACTGGTGGTTTAAAGAAAATCCTCTGTCTCTGTTGAGGTATCATAACATTTGAATCTGCCTTAAGTAGAGCTTTGATTTGGATCCTTTCCTTTATCACTTTTTCAAGTGCCCAAAATCAACACAGCTCCTTCCTCCTCTTCCTAAATTTTGCTTATGCTGTCCTTCTGCCCATTTTTGTACATGCCTTCATTTTCTGTCCTTCTAGACAACACTACTTCAGTGCTGACTAAAAGTTAAAGTATACTATTAAGTGCACTGCTCAAATGCGTCTTTAAACACTGACAGGCTTGGGGCATTGACTCTCTCTCCAGGAAGTCTGTTCTAGTGTTTGACCACCCTTTTAGTAAAGAAATGCTTCCTAATGTCTTGATTTCAGTAAAGAAATGCTTCTTACTCCTGAAACTCTCCTGATACAGCTTTGAACCATCCCCACACAACTTGTCACTGGATACCAGGAAGAGATCAAAGCCCCTGTCTCCACTTCCCTTCCTCAGGAAGAAGAGCAATAAGGTTACCCTCAGGCTCCTTTTCTCCAAGCCAGACAAACCCAAAGTCCTTAGCCACTCTTCAAAGGATATATAGATCTGCTACTTCAGACCAAAATATTTAATGTTTTATGCCATTAAAAGTAACATGTGTGAGTTGTCAGGCTGTTGGGGTTGTTGGGTTTTTTTATGTTTGTTTTCTTTTTGGGGGGGTGGGTGATTGTGGTACAGATGGTTAGGCAAAATGGTGAAGGGGGAACCTGAAACTAACTAATGCAGACATCCAGCAGACCAGGTCATCAAAACATCAAAATGCAGTTCCCGACAAGAAAATTAGTCTTGGAATTTGAAATGGAAAAAGAAACCCTAAGATGCACAGCAATACCTGAGGAGTGCAAAGATTACTTCCTTAAATATTAAGGACATTGCTAGAATACTACATAGGATCAAAGAATCTGCAGTGACTTCTGTGATCTTCTCTGCCAAACCCCAGTTTCTGAGACAACAATTAATTGCAGTTATTTCTACAAATCTATACAGTCTATTTTTTCCTAATTCTTACTGGTTTTTTTCCTATAATGCTAGAAAAATACTTAGGTTTTTTGGGGAAAATCACATGGCTTTCTTAGAAAGGGGCAATTCTTTCCCTACTTCCACTAAAGTCTTTTCATATGTCATAGCACCAGTCAAGCTTTTAAAAAGTCACTGAAAATTAGAGTTAATTAAATCTTCTGTTTTTCTCATTTCTGGTGAAATTTATCTGAGAAGATATTTGTGGTGGGCAGTTAAAAATTCCAATCCTCATTTGTTTTAAAGTTGACGTCAGAATGAAAGAGATAGTGTAAGACTCTAATACTTACAATAAGACCTTGAACACACATCTTGAATAATAGGCAAACAGTTGAGTTTGCGTGAGTCCTGCAGGATAAAGGTCCTTGAGCAGTCATGCTGCTGCATTCAACATGAGTTGCAATCTGTAAGTGGTTTTCAAGGGTAACTTTCAATAAAGCACATCATGGTAATACAGCCTGGAGGCAAAGATCAAAGCTGAGAGGTGGGAAGATATAATACTCTTCCTTTACAAATGACTAGATGATTCTTGAGCTGTCTGCTTAAATACTTCCCATAATGAAGTAATAGAAAGGAGTACAACAGTGACAACAGCAGAAAATAGAACAAGTGCTTTCAGGTTATTTCTACCATTTATCCTGAGTTCAGATTCTGGTGCTAAACTTTCGTGTTTCTTGTGCAGAGATCCTTAATTTAGGAAGCATAATTGCCTTTTGCTTAGGCAAAACTACCTGTCATCCTATTGCCCTTGGAGTATCCCATCTGGCAAAAGAAGTTCAAATATACTCGATTGTCTGGAATACTTAGCTATTCTTCTACAAATCCACTTAAAAGCCTTCATGCAGAGATATCACAAACATTTTATGTCTAAAGTGTCTTTTGAGAACAAACACATTTCTTATCCATGTTCATTTTCTGTTTGTCTTTCAGATGTTGGTGAGCTTGTTACCTTTATCTTTGCATGACCTACTCATTCTCAAATTTTTGTTATCTTCATATCAGCTTCCTGTTGATATGTAAGATGTGCTGGAAAAAAAATCAAAACCTTTACAATTTTTATACAGAGACACAGCAAAAATAGAGAATTTCACAGGGATTAAGAATTAACACTGTGCTTAAAACAAGTACAAAGTATACTTTAGCTACTGTTGATCACCTACATACTTTCAGGAAGCAAAGTCTAGACTTCCAGTTGGGCTTGGTTCTCTGGAAGTTCTAAATTTTAAGAAAGATAGCCTTGACATTTCTCTGCCTTGAAGAAAAGCTGAAAGTGAATGTTGAGGTTTCTGAGATCTTTGAAGTATCTTCAATATCATTCTAAAATGCATTTCAGGCTTTTCTTTTATTACATTGTCAAATTGCATTCATTTCAAATTTTAAGTCACATTCTTGAAACCAGTTCACCTCTGTCATTCAGAAAAATACACTACCAAATCAAGAAATGAAGGTCTCAATAGCTGTAATGATTTTACATTTGTACAAGTAATACAGTATATTTACTACTGAATTTTGAAGAATCATCATAAATAATTAGAATTAAACTAATTGCAATAAATAGAGTAGTTCTTGGAGTTGATAGTGTCTCTTGACATGTTTGCTCATTCAAAAAATGCATTAATTAGCAGTGTCTCTCATTATCAGTGTGAACTTCCAAGATTATACTATGATCTTGCTATTTAAATGTACAATTACCAAAAAATAAAATATAAAACATTGATGAAACTACACAGTAAATTTTGTAAATAAAAAATTTTAGAGTGGAAACAATAATGAAATATAAACCAATTTAGAGACAGTAAGAAATACTTCACAAGACTCAGGCTTGTTTAAGTATCATTTTTTCCAATCATGGAGTCAATTATGCCTTCTTGACTCTCACATTCAAACTTAAATTCAAATTTTTTTTAATTCTTCATTTTATTTAATTGTTTTAATCTAGCAACTTGGTGTCACATTGTCACATTTAAGGTTTGTTCTTTACTTTCTGCTTTAGTTTGCAATCTCAGTGTCTTCAACAGATGCAATAAGGACTTTTCTAAGTATTACTAGTGTTTTCCTTGTTGTGACAAATAATGTCAAGATAACTTTTCCCCTTTTTTGGAGTTTTGTTCGCTTTCCATGATTTTCCTTCCAAAGCTTTTCAATAACAGTATCCACTGAATTGCAAAGTGCACTACCAAGCTATCTGTCTTAGAAGCTGGATGAACATGCAGAACACACACAAAATAAATGTCATTAATGTGTTCATATTCTCAAACTTTATTCATCAATATCTATGTTTTATGCTTAGTTACTTACCATGAGCTGAAACATCCTTTCATGAAAAAAAAATCCCAACTTAGTCTGAAAGCCACAGTTCGAAGTGGAATTTATTTCCTTGTCCACTTTCAAATATCTCTGTAACTGCCTTGCTCTAATGTCTTAATAAGCTTGGTTTTCTTCAGCTTCATGATACATTGTGGGAGGTTTTTTTTGATATGAAGCTCATTCACTCTGTTTGTTGCTCTGTTTCTTTCTTTCACTTTATAAATTCTGTTTATAATCTGCTGCTACCATTGTTTCCTTTTTCCCATTTCACAAGCAGTTTTTACAACCTTAGGTGTTTGAACAGTCCCACTTTAAACCATTTTACCCGCTCTTTCTTTTTGACTTTCTTAGATGTGAAGAAATTAAGTTCACATTATTCTTGCTGGCACCCATTTTGTAATCATAATCACAGTGTCCTTCATCCACCCTTATCTTTCCATATTTAAGGCTCAAAAGGTTTCTGTGATTTTCCACTCATTAGATTTCCTACTTTTGTGTGATGTGTACTGCTGGGAACTTTTTTCAAATATATGTTTGACAATGAGATATGTTTCTTTCAAGTCCATTTTCTATATGAATGTCATTTTATTCTCCATCCTTTTCAAATGTTGCTCATTCAGCTATGCCTGTATGTATATCTATATCTATACAGTGATGTTGTTTGTTTTAAAGAATTCTGTCAATTTTATGTAAAATCGGAGTCAGTTGACTCCTTAAGTTACAAAATCATTCTGCTGAGCACTATATGAGAAGGAAACACTCCTTGAAAGTCTAAAGGTTATTTCTTAGACTACTTTAAAAGAGATTCAGGAAACTCAGTCATCATAGTCCATCCAGATTCCATGATTTTGCATGGGCAGAAGAATGGGCAACCACATCTGGGCCACTCCAAATGCTCTCAACTCTTTTCAGCTCATTTCGTCTGAGCCAGATGGACTTTCTTTGTATTTACTACCTCAGCATGATTCTCTTCTCTCCGTTTCTCCAATTTCTCCTTGAATCTTTGTATGTCAAACTACTCTTGTATAGGTGACTGGAAAGGTAGGTGTCATCTGTCTCTTAGGAAACTTGGTTTTTGAGGGGTGTAAGATATTTCTACAGAACATCACTTTCTGCCTGCTGGGAGAAAATACCTTGGACATTTCTCTGTAAGAATAAGCTGATTCCCACTGCACTGATCTTCACAGAGTGAAGGGAAAAAGAAAGTTCCTAGTTGCAATCAGCTTGACATAATAGATACATAATGTATCCACAGAGGCATAGAGCAACCTTGCTTGTTCCCAGGACTTTCTATTTACTACACTTGCTCCTATAAATTGCTAGGCAGACTAACACTTTTTGTAGCAGATCTACTGCTTACTCAGTACTTATTATGAATGATGCTTGTGTATGTGCAAGGGACCAGATGTGTCCTTTCTAAATGTTAATGAGGAATTGCCATGGATGGTAATTCATGGACGTATTTCATAATAGCACCACAGTACCTTTAAAAAAATTGCCATCCTTGCAGTAACTGGTGAGAAAAGTATGTGCATGGGGCATTTATTTTCTTCTCAATACCATCTTCAGACTTCACTTTGCAGTCTTTGTTGGTTTAACACAGGACAACACAGAGATGAAGGGGGGAGAAATGCTCATTTTTGTTACTTGCAATTGTATCAGTGGTGGTCAAAGAGTGATAGAGGCCAGAACACTTGATAGCTTGCCTGCAGTGATGCTTGTACTCCTTGGGAGTTGTTTGAATTAAACACTGCCAACCAGGGAAAAATCAATAAAGTTGTTTAAATGGTTTCACATGGGGCCTTTGTGATGATTGAATATTACTCTTCTTACAAGACCAATCGCCGCTTTTTTTTTTTTTCCTTTTCAGTGCTTGACCAGTACCTAAAGTTATTCAGACTGAGGGTTCAAAAGAAGGCTGAGGGTCTTCTCTTCTTACTGTCTTCTTCTACTGACAAATAGTTTTCATTTCCTTTTTTTTTTTTTTTAAGCTAAAGTAGAACAAATCAATAAACCTCCCAGAAGCAGCAACATTAACATTCCGTATCATCCCTATTTCCAGCTAAATCTGCAGAAAAGAAAGGGCAAAAGCAACAGTGGTTTACACCAGCTGAGAATCTACTCCAGCATTTCTTTGGGTTAGATGACATTCAATCAATTTGCCCATGGAATGATGTACTGTACAAAAAGAACTGCAAACAATACAGATTTTCAGTGTATGCAATAACATAAGGTTTATATGCTTTTGACTCTTTTTAATGATAAATAACAGGTTTTACAGAATTTAATAGCCATGAATTTAGCATCAAAAGCTGTGCTTCTTAAAGGACATGGCAAAAATTTAGATTGTGAATAATTTAACAATTAGCTTGGAGAAAGCAATAAATCTGAGAAAATCTGCAGCATGTCCATATATAGAATCTGTTCATTCTGCCAAAGATGCAGGATGTGGTAGGCAAGAAATTTTAAGGAAGCTTACTCACACTGAAGTAAACCATGGTCTTGCTCTAACAGTATGTCATCTAAACTAGTACCAGTTTCTGGTATTACCAGCATGGACTGACTATGCAGTCCTTGTAGCAATCAAACTGGTGGCAGTTATCTGCATTATTTGTGAACATTATTGCTACTGTTATAAAGTCAGAAAGCAACAGCATGAATCACGTCTATGTTAATGGAAAGTCTTTTTGCTCTTTGGAAATATATGCTGTCATATATGAGTTTCCCTTCACATCTGACGAAATGCTTTAATTCTATGCATCTTTTTGTGAAGCCACCTTTGTTTCCTGCTAGCAATCACACATGGAACAGAAAAAGAGTAGATGAAACCGGGTCAAGAGAGGCAGGACTCCTAGCTTTTTCTCTCTGCTTTGCTACTATTCAACCTTTAGCATATGCCTTGACTCCCTTGATAAAACAATGACAGTAACAATAATAGCTAACTATAGAAATGCTTTGAGACTTAATGAACTGTTACTATACTTTAAAAACTTCATTAAAAATTTTCTGGTGGAAATGAATACACAATTTGGAGCAATAATGGAGGAAAATATGCCAACTCAGGACAAAGCAAAACAAAACAAAAAAAAACCACCACAAATTATTCCAACAACATCTTTACTGTGTTTTTACACAGTTCTGGGAGATGAGACTACAACAATTTCTGTGATGTTCCCCTGTGCACAATGATGTACTCTTTTAGACTAACTGATATGTGTTGGTATTGGAGCACATAACTTTTTACAATAATCCATATTTATATGCAAAACCCATTACTATAATCTCTCTCAGGCTCTCCCTCCTCATCCTCTCTAAAGAAATGTAGCACTTACTTAGCATATATATTTTATAGCCAGTAAACATAGCAGTGTCTCTCTGTGGCAGCTTATGCTTCCCATTCCAGCTTCTGGAATAGGTAAACCCACTCTGTGGAAGGAAGACTTGGTATTTATTTTCCTTTCTGCTTCTAAATTGTTACCTATTTCACAGAAAAAAAAAAAAAAAAAAAGAAAAGAAAAAAGAAGAGAGAATTGGGAGTAGCTGTACTGACAAAAATTATATATTAGGTTTGCATAAAAGGGTTCATAATATTCAAATAAGAAGTAGATTACAAGTCCTTTCTTAAAGTTTCCAATATTTCATACATGATTAAATATACATCTGCAAATCTTCATTTCTTATCATACTTTTCTGGTTTATTTCCAGATTTCATCAACAAAGTACAAATGGGACAGATAGATAGATAGATACATAAAATGATTGAGAAAAAAACCCTCCATGTTGTCTTTTAAATATCAGTAAACTTCTAGCAATGGGTAAATATTCAGAATAGTCCAAAACTAAACTAGCTTATCCATCTTTCTTTGTAAAGTACTTTGTATATGTGTGTCATAGGCTCTCTGAAGGAAAAGTAATAGGCCAATGGTCCTTTAGGTGGGCTGCAGTGATGAGATCCTGAGTTTAGCTTTGTGACTGTCTTCTTGGAGACAACCAAACAAATTAGTATTTATGTACATGGACTATTCCACCCATATATTAAAAAAAAAAAAAAAAAAAAAAGCAGAAAAAAAGCAAACAACTTTTTCATCTAGAGGTGATTAGCTTTTTAAAAACTAATAGTTTTCCATCTGATGAAAATCTTCTTAATTAAAAATGTTTACATTAGTTGATTTTTTTTTTAATTCCAGTGTTGATAATAAATTCTAATATCTGGATTGTCTTATTCATGACATTTGTTTTCATAAGCCATGCAGTTATCAGAAGCTAATCCTGTAAAGAAACTAATCAAGGAAGGTGATACACAAATACAAAACATATGATTAAAGAGAGGAAAGGCAAAGCTCATGCGAAGAACTGAATATTATAATGAAATTGCCACTGAATGGAGATGTGAGGACTTCAAGCTCAGTTTAATTAGGCCACTGAGTGGAATCCCCTAAGACTGACAAGAACTGAAGAGCTAATAATCAGTTTGTTCTTTACTGATTACCAGCTAATCATGTCCCAAACACAACCCCTTTCCCCTTTCTCATTATGAATACATTTTCAAGCCTATTTTCTAATCTCTACACTTTTATGGGCACAGAGGCCCTAATCAGCCAACTTCAAGAGCTTCAACTAGTATCTTTAAAGGCCCACCTATCGTTTGTGGAGCAAACATTTGCATCCCTCAGCGTCACATAGGTAAATATTGCCTGTGCTTGTATGAAGTGATGAGAAACCCAATTATGCAAGAGCAGCATATTTTGTCACCTAATTTTCAAAAGTTTATTTCCATTTTCCAGCAGCTGGGTGTGCCTCTGCCAAGTGCTGTAATTTTATGTCCAAACAGAAAACCAGCTTGCATGCAGAATTTCTTGCGTATCATGGCATCAACTTCTGAGACACATTACTGTGAATCTCCTTTTCTATAAAATGGAAGAATAAACTTAGTTTTTATGTGTCATCTTTCATACAAACTGTAAGCTCAGAGTTTTATTTGCAACCCATTTAAATCATTTGAGAGATGCCTATTGATTTCAGTGGACCTTAGATCTGACCTGCCATGTTACAGGCAATAAAGTGGTATGGTTAGAAAGTTAGCTGATAAGAGAAGTAGAAAGGAACTAAACCAGTAGAAATGTACCCATCAACTGCAATGGGCTGAACAGGTTATCTGGAATATTTTTAGATGAGATTTGTCATCAAAAGAGGTATTGTCAATTGCCTTTTGAAAAACAGTAAGCTAGGAAAGAGTTACATAAAGGCAGAACATGTAATTCAGGGCAGTAAACAAAGTTCATGCACAGAAATGAACCTTTTTTGATAAAATTGCCTTACATAGTTTATGTAAGAATTGTGAGATAGTTTTATTGAGTCATGTACAGACATATTCTTACTTACTTAGGAGATGGGTGCTTAAATTCTCTATTTATCTCAGTTTTCATCGATAGTGTTTCCTACATTGCCTATAAATCTTTAGTTTTACAAATACTACGGACTTCTGCCATTTTAATAGAACTAAGCAGTTCAGCATCAGGGTCATTAATAAGTTTCATCAGGACCTCAGAACCTGATAGGACTAATCCCACACCAGTAATAATCTCTGTAGAAACCACAGAGGGCACAAATTCTTCTAGTCAAGACCACAGTGAAACAAGACAGGTGGCTGTGCATTTCCACCTTTTCTATAGTTCAGAGAGGCTGCAAGACCTGTGTAAAATGTCCTCTTTAGTATGAAAGGACTCAAGCCTGCATCTCTGCCTCACAAGGCACCATGCTTTTTTAAGCAGTCATACATTTCCACTCTCCTGCTTTGGCTTTGAAATTAAAAAAAAAAAAAAAAGATTCACTAATTTTGCTTGGTCCAGAAATACAGAGCAATGGGAATATAGTTTCTTCCCACTCAATAAGGCAGGACACCTGCAGAGAACTGTGTTCTGACCTGTTTCCATAGACTGCTTCCGTGTCTTACATGATGAATGCTTAACGTTATGTATGTGTAATTATATGTAGAAAAGAAAGGGAGACTAGGAGAAAGACAAAATACCTTAGAAAGCTCTACACTTCTTTAGGACACCAGCCATTATAGTTTACAGTGATAACATAACCAATAAAGTCAATTGAACAACTCCTAGTTATCTTATGGACATAGAAATGGCAAACAGCAGAGCAATGGGTCACAGTACAAGTGATGAGTGAAGCCATGATGTTTCTTGTTAATGCTACAAGCATTTCCAGGTTCTTTTAACACTGTAATTTTCCTTGTCTAATTTTAACATTTCTTTGACTTTTTTTACCATTAGTTATTACTACAACAGTACACATATAACCATTGATTGTTGTTAAGTGTGTCTTGAAAATAAAAAATGGAAATAAATTTAATCTTACTGAATCAGTTAATATGTTTGGGGCTTTTTTCAGTTTTCATAAACATGATTTATTTGCTCTTATTAGATTGAGTCTTATAAGCATAAGAAACATGAAAGGAAGATTTAAAGAAGCAAATACACACACTTATAAAACTCTTTATAGAGTAAAACATATTAATAATTATTTTTATTGGTATGTATATAAGCCTGAAACAAATTAAGATTTCAAGGGAGTTTTCCAACATTAATCATGATTCATGAACTGTCAATCAGAGAAAATCTTTCTCTAATTCAAAAAGATAAAGGTAGATAATAATAACTGACCAAATTATTCCCAATGTACACAAGCTAGCATATTAATAATATAACTTCGGTAAGTAGGTGAAAGTGTTGCTATCCTGTTTGGATAAATACATCTATTAAAATAAAAAGCAAATTTAGCCCTAACTAGAGCCTGTTGCTCCATTTTCTTACTGCATTCATCCTGAGCCCACTGCATTTGAATCTTGCAAGGATACTTATTTTTAATTAATTTATTTATTAGCTTAGCATATAAATTTAAGTTACATTGTAATTTTACTAAATGTTGCCATTAGGTGACATGTTCACAGTTCAGGTAAATTCTAGATAGGGCGAACATGTTGCAAAACTGAGACTGTTTGAATTACATTTTCAGTTTTGCATCCTCAAAGTCACATCAGCTGCAGAGACAAGATCAAACCTTTAATTGCAGATCCAGTTTCTAATTTTGAAGGCTTGTTAAAAAAAAAAAAATCTAATTGAAAGTCCAAACGTGGACGTTCATGCTTCTGCTATTTTTTATTTTTTGCCTCATGCCTCTGGATCTTTGTTATTGCTACATTCCTCTTTTCAGAGGACTTAGCAGGATGGATTACCTAGCAAGCTGTCACATGCAATGTGGGACTTGCAGAGCCAGCAATCTATTGGCTCATATCATGCAAGACATTGTCATTTACACCTGTGTTCCCAGGAATGCACAATACTAATTTATATCTGTTCTGCACTAGGTGGATCAAACCTTCATGAAACTAATATATATATATATTTGAAATGCCAAATTTACCTCAACTGAGGATTTAACACACTTAATGTATGTAATTAAATGTTTAGTAGAGACTCAGATTGCATAGATGACTATGCATAGGACAGTAGTATTCAAGCAAATAAGTACAGTAGTATTCAAATAAGTACAGTAGTATTCAAACAAGTACAGTAGTATCCAAATAAGTTCATCAAAGAATTTTGTTATTAAAGGAGTACAAATTTTACCAAAACAGAGAACTAAAATTTGCCTTTCAGTTGTGTGTTTGTAGAGAGGGGATGTCAAAAGCATGACACATTCATCATATGGTCTACCAAATGTATTTTGCAAAGGTAAGGAAATGAGAAGTTGAAAAAATGATATCAGATACTATGTAGACTCTTAAATAGTATTTGATAAAACAGAAATAGAAAAGGGCCCACATTCAAAGCAAGAGAGAAAATAAAGAGACAATATCAATGTCTGACAATATTCCATAAGGCTATGAATTTCTTTACTTTTTCCATTCTATACAGTGCACTGTTTTCAGAATTTACTTACTGGCATCATGAACCAGTTTGAACGTATCATAACTATTTTGGCCAATCTCTTGTGAGAAATTTGCTGGTTTTTGTTGTGTGCCTATTTAGTAACTAACATACCTAGTACCAAATATTTTCACAAAAATTTGGAACAATATCCCTGTGTCCTGGGTTCAGCTACAGCAGTCATTTTTTCTCCTTCTTAGTAGCTGGGGCAGTGCTGTGTTTTTGACTTTCAGTCTGGGAACAGCACTCATAACACCGATGCTTTTAGCTGTTGCTAAGTAATGTTTACTCTGACCAAGGACTTTTCTCAGTCTCATGCTCTGCCAGGGAGGAGAGGAAGCCAGGAGGAAGCAGAGACAGGACACCTGACCCAAACTGGCCAAAGGGGGATTCCATACCACAGCACGTCCTGCCCAGTATAGAAACTGGGGGGAGTTACCCGGAACGCCCAGATCGCTGCTCGGGTCGGGCTGGGTATCGGTCGGCGGGTGGTGAGCGGTTGTGTCCTTTTCCCTTGTTATTCCTCTTATCATTATTATTGGTAGCAGTAGTGGTTTGTAGTATACCTTAGTTACTGGAGAGCTGTTATCTCAACCCGTGGGAGTTCCATTCCTCTGATTCTGCTCCCCATCCCTCCGGGAGCGGGGGGAGGAAGGAGGTGAGGGTGAGTGAGCGAGCAGCTGCGTGGTTCCAAGTTGCCGGCTGGGCTTGAACCACGACACCCTGAAATATTGATACAAAGTTTTCAAACATTCCAGAAATTATATAGCCTCTCCACCTACTTAATTTTTGAGAGGTGTCCTATTAAGACAAATGTCTGTGGAGTCACCTAGCAATAACTGTGGAATACTGGGGGTTTTTTAGTGTTCAGGATATGTACAAATCTGACTGTAAATCCTATTACTTTCATTCTGAAAGCTCTAGAATACCCCCCACCCCCCTCTGCTCTGTCAAATGTTTTCTTGTATATATGTCTTTGTTTATCTAACAATTCCTTAGTTTACCAATGGCATCCAAGACCACACAGAATCAGGAATATGAAGGTCATGAAGAACATTTCTTGGAAGAATGAAAGGAAATGAAAACCCAGGTTTTCAAGTAACTATAGTTCTATACTAATATAGCTAAAATATAAATGTAGCTCTGATGAGCCTCATCTAATTCCTTCTTGAATGGACATTTTTCTCTGACCCATTGCTGTCAGAATGGGTAGAGATATTTTCACAGTTCTCTGTGGCAGTTAGCAAGCAGTATTTTCCCAGACTGTCAGATCACCAGATATGATTGTATCAGTGGCCACATATATTTCTTTCACTAATGGCAAACATTTTTTCTCTAACATAAAGTACATGATTTTAAAGTCATGCCACTCTTTTCAGAAGAATGTCTCATATAAAGTTAAACAAGTACATTATTATGGTCAGGTTTTTAAAGATTAAAAAAAAGCCCAGAATACCAAAACTGTATGCTTTAGGTCCTGATCTCATTTGGTGAGCTGTGGTATAAACTTTGGATAAATATACACTGACAGCTCTATTCTTCTAAACATTTTCACCTCTACCTACTTAAGAGCTGAGGCATATCTTTAATTTGCACAGCCATAAAATGTGGTTGCAAGAGATGTTGTTGCAATTAATTTCTTTCTTTAAATAAAAAATATTATTTTTTATATAATG